>NC_061112.1:28915304-29128887 GCF_002878395.1 Capsicum annuum | reverse complement strand
TAAAACTCCTTCTTTGCTATCTATCCCCATGGTTAATGAATTTTCTAAAGTGTTTCCTAATGATTTTCCTAGAATTTTTCTTGATAGGGAAATGGAATTTGGGATTGATCTTCTATCAAATAATTATCTTATTTCCATTCCTCCTTATAAAATGGCTCCAACTAAATTGAAGGATCTAAAGGAGAAATTAAAAAAAATTCTTGATAAAGGTTTTATTTGTTGAGTGTTTCTCTATGGGGTGCTCTTGTGATTTTCACGTGAAAGAAAGATGGGTTCCTTCAAATGTGTATAGACCACCATCAGCTGAATAAGGTGATAGAGAAGAATAAGTACCCCTTCCTAAGATTGATGGCCTTTTTGACCAATTTTAGGGTGATAGATATTTCTTTAAGATTTATCTTTGTTTGGGGTATCGACATTTAAAGAATAAGGAAATAAATATTCCAAAGACTACTTTCCAAACTCGATATGGTCAGTATGAGCTATTTGTGATGTTATTTTGGGTTTATTAATGCTTCAATTGCATTCATGGATCTTATGAATTAGGTTTCAGGAATTTTTTGCAGTTGTTTTTTATAGTTTTGATTGATGATATCTTAGTGTATTCTAAGAGCAGGGAGAATCATGCCAATCACCTTCACATTATGTTGCATACTCTTGAGGATCAGAAACTTTATGCAAAATTTTCTAAGTGTAAGTTTTGGATGAATGTTGTGACTTTTCTTGGGCATGTGATTTCTAGTAAGGGGACCAAGGTTGATCCATAAAATGTTGAGGTAGTTAAAAGATGGCCTAGACCCTCGACTCCAACCATCATTAGAAGATTCTTAGCTTTAGTTGGGTATTATAGAAAGTTTGTGGAGAGTTTCTCTTCTATTAAAATTCCATTGATAAGATTGACTTATAAAAAGGTTAAGTTTTTGTGGTCCGAGGCTTATGAGGATAGTTTTGAGAAGTTGAAGGATAAGTTGACTTCTACATTAGTTTTGACCCTACTCAAGAGTACTAGTGGTTATGTTGTGTTTTGTGATGCATTATATATAGGACTGAGTTGTATTTGGATACAGCATGGTAAGGTTGTCGCCTATTCTTCAAAGCAACTTAAGGTTCATAAGAGGAACTATCTAACTCACGACTTTGAGATGGTGGCTATAATTTTTGTTTTGAAAATTTGGTGTCATTGTCTATATGGGTTGCATGTAGGTATCTCTTCAGATCATAAGATCTTGCAATAGTGTTTACTTAGAAGGAGTTTAACATCAGGCAGAAGCTATAGCTCAAGATACTTAAGGATTACAATATGAGTCTTCACTACCATCCAAGTAAAGCTAATGTTATTACTGATGCTCTTAGCAGGTTGTCTATTGAGATCTCATCTTATGTTGATGAGGATAAAAAAAATATTATTCAAGGAAATTCATAGGTTGTCTAACTAATGAGTTTATCTTTTAGACTCTGAGGATGGGGGAGTTATTGTTTAAGAAGTGGTTAAGTCATCTCTTGGTGCTGAGGTAAAGGAGAAGCAGGATTTGGACCCCACACTTATTTATATTAAGAATGATGTGGGTCAGAAAAAACTCATGTATTTTGAGATTAGGGAAGAAGACATCCTGACTTATCAAGGTAGGCTATGTGTTCCAAATGTTGATAGGCTGTAGCAAAAGACCTTAATTAAGACTTATTAGTCCATCTATACTGTTCATCTGGGTTCTACTCAGATATACCATGACTTGAAGGAGATCTATTGGTGGAATAATATGAAGAGAGATATAGCAAATTTTGTTACCAAATGCATAGTTTGTGAACAAGTCATGGTTGAGCACATGAGGCCAGGTGATATGTCTCAAAAGATAGATTTTCCTATATGTAAGTTGGATATGGTCAATATAGATTTAATTATGGGCATTTTGCGGTCTAGTAATCAGTAGGATTTCATTTCGGTCATTATGGATAGGATGACTAAGTCCACTCACTTCTTGCCTGTTAGGACTAACTACTAAGGAGAGAACTATGCTAACTTATTCATTCAGAAATTGTGAAGTTGCATGGTAAGCCAGTGTCTATTATTTTAGATCGAGGTACATAATTCTCATCTCACTTCTGGCGTATGTTTCAAAATAGTTTAGGTACATAGGTGAACCTTAGTACTACTTTCCACCTACAAATGGATAGACAAGTGGAGCATACTATTTAGACTTTGGAGGATATGCTAAGAGCCATGTGATCTATTTTAAGGGAAGATAGGTTGATAACTTGCCTCTAATTGAATTTTCATACAATAATAGTTATCATTCGAGCATTCAGATTGCTTTTTTTGAGGCTCTCTAAGATAGGAGGTATAGGTATCCTATTTAATGGATTGAGGTTTGTGAGACTAGGTTGTTTGGTGTTGACTTGGTTCACCAAGCCATTAAAAAGGTGAAAGTGATTAAAGAAAAAACTAAGATTGCTCAAAGTTGCCAAAATTCTTATGCGGATGTGAGGTAAAAAGAATTAGAGTTCAAAATGAATGATTGGGTATTCTTAAAAGCGTCTCCCATGAAAGGAAGTCATGAGTTTTAGGAAAAAGGGAAAGCTAAGTCCCCATTACATTGGTCCATATTAGATTTTTAGGAGAATTAGGAATGTTGCATGTGATTTGGATTTTCCTGTGTGTTTGGGTTTGATTCATCCAGTGTTTCATGTGTCCATGCTGAAAAAATAGGCAGGTGAGCCTTCTTTGATAGTGCATATTAAGGATGTTCACATTACAAATTCTTTGTCTTATGAGAAGGTCCCAATTGATATATTAGATATAAAAGTTCTTAGACTGAGGACCAAGGATATAGCTTCGGTGAAGTTCCTTGGGCTAAATCATAAGTTAGAATAAGCTACTTGGGAAGCTCGAGAAGATTTGAAGGCCAAGTACCCATTGTTGTTCCCCGGGTTGGATGAAATTGCTTAAGGTATAGGTTTCATTTCCCTCTTATTACTTTTATAGTTTGTCATTTGATTCTGGTGTATTCTTACTATTCACGTGCTAAAAGTGTCCTAGCTCATCATCGGGGATGAATGATCCTAGGGGAGGATAATGTAAGACCCTTAAAATTTCAATCATTTTATTTTTTTCCATTCTTGTTCATAATATCAATTTTTAACTTGAAAATTTTCTTAGGGATGTTAAAAGGTTAAATTGGGAAAGTTTTAGATTTTTGAAAGGGGTTCAAGGTAATTTTTGGACCCTAAGGTAGTCTGCCTCAGCGTTATTGTCATGTCACAGAGGTTAACCTCTGCGATTTTGGCGTAGCATTGAGGATAATCTCTGCGATAATGGCATGACATGATAAGGTGTAAATTTCATCATATATTTTTTTTACATAGGTGTGAGGGGATTTTGGTATTTTTACCCTTCCCATAAGTTATAATGGAAAATTACCTATTTTAACTTGCTTTTGAACTCAATACATTGTATCAATGAGAAAGTAGATATAAAAATAGATTTGGAAGGCCTTGGTGGCAATGGTTTGGATTTTAATGGAACTAGGGAGTCCAATATGGTTGTGTGAACTGGTTTTACATGTTTGATTTAGCTTATGAGAATATTGGTATGATGATACCAAGTTATAAATGCCTTAGTGAATAACTCCCAGGTTACTGGTTGGAATTATGTGCGAAATTATTTTAATTTGGGCTTAAAAGCGGTAGTGTAGCTCACCATGAAGGTTGAGGTCCCGAAGAGACCAATAATTATATGTTTATTTTTAAATTGTTGGAGCCTCAGTCGCATTGGCCCTTCCTCAGATTTCCTAGTTCGTGCGGCTAACATGTGATGGGACCCTTTTAGCAAAGAAACACCCATATACCCTGTGGGTTCCCTTAAGACGGATAGAGCTACATAGTCCAGGTTAATGGTTTTAAAACTCTCATGTCCATGACCCTTACCCTATCTCGACATATTATATATATACATATGAATGTATGCATGTGGTTTTAACTGATTTTAGGCATGACATTATTTTATCACTTTCCCTTTGTTACGGGCCAGTGCTTATCCCACTTATCGTCCTAAGATGCTACATTATTTCATGATGTAGCATCCGAAGACACTTTTGTTGCTCCTGTCCAGTATTTGGTGGATTAGCATGATTCAATGAGTTATTATGAACTAGTGAGACTCCATCCTTTGGAAGGCCTTATCATTTCATCATTTCTTATTTTTTGGTGTAGTACCTTTGGATTCTTTTTTATCATGGTTAGGGGCATGGTGCAAATTATTTGTTATTCTAGTTTAGAGGCTTTCATGGACAAATTTGGGTTGGTTGGTTGTTTTTTTGACTCTTAGTTTTGATAGAGTTATCTATTCATCTTTTATTACTATTTTAATTAGATTTTGCATTTTTATTATTACTATCTTTGCGATCATGAGGTTAGGTGATAAGGGTGGTTTACTGCCCATGGTGGGCCTAAGAAACCCATTATATCCAGGCCCTAGTTCGGGTTGTGACAAACTTGGTATCAAAGTAGAGTTTTGATTCATTAGGTGTCCACAAATCCCTGTTAAGTAGAGTCCTTTTTATGGGTGTTTAGCATGCCACACATATAAGGGGAAGCTATGAGGCATTTAGGAACATTTCCCTCTCTTGTGCTCTATTTTGGGCTATAAAATCTAGTTTTATGAAACTTCTATAACTCTTGGTTTCCTCGCATTTCAAATTATGTCTCCCCAATAATATGTCATTCGTAGAAACTCTACTGGGAACTTTGTCCTACTTGAGGATAGTATAGAGCGAACTCTTTCTTTCTATGGAGTGCAGACCTAGTATAAGGTCCCTGCTCCTGATTATACCACTCTATGTGGATTTCCATCAGTCCTCACTAGTACTTCTTGGGCTCCTTGGGGTGGTAATCCTTATGATAAGCCACCTCAAGGAGGCATCACTAATGCGGAATACCTCCAGCCTATTCATTTGCTCACTTAGTTGGTGATATCATAGTCTCATCATTAGATTATGTTGGTTTCATTTCTTATTCATCTGAGTTCACTCGGGTTGGCCAGTTCATGAGGTTAAATCTCCCAACCCTTACAAGCTCTAAGGTTGAGGAAGATCCTCAAGGGTTTGTGGATGAGATGGCGAAGATGTCAAAGTAATGCATGCTTTTGATTTTGAAGGTGTAGAGTTTTCCGTATATCAGCTAAAAGATATAGCCTATCAGTAGTATAAGGAGTGAGAGCATTTGAGGGGTGATGATGAGGAGCTAAAATTATGGGATAAGTTTTGGGTGCCTTTCTTGATCATTTCTTTCCTTAGGAGTTGAGAGAAGCTTAAGCTGAGGAGTTAGCGAATCTAAAATAGGGTAAGATAAGTGTAAAATAGTATGCCAGGAAATTTCAGCAGATGTCTCATTATACTCCAGAGTTGGTGTCTAGATAGAGATCTAAAGTAAGAAAGTTTGCTTCTGGGTTGTCCCGTGACTTGGTATTGGAGTGTAAGATGCAATGTTAAATAATCGCATGGATATCTCTAGGCTTGTATTTTATATGTAACATATAGAGAATGAAAAGAAGAGACAGGTAGAAATAGGAGAAAGGCAGAACAAGAAGTTCAGGTATTTAGAGCAATGTGGGGGCCAATAGAATAGTGGAAAAGATGGTAGATAGTGGAGTCGGAAGAAGAATTGAGGAAATTTGTATTGAACTTATAGTGCTCCTTATCCTAAGTATTTGGGTGATCGTCGTTTTTAGGCTAGCAGTGGTCCTAAGGCACAAGGTGCCCTATCTCAGGCTAGTGGAGCTCAGTCAGCCCCACCTTATCATCCTTACTATTTTTGTGGGCAGCTTCACCGTGGTTATTGGGAGGAGGGGAGAAATTAGTATTAGAACTGTGGTCAGTTGGGTCACATGTAGTGAGATTGTCCTTTAACTAAGGGGTTATCACAAGAGCTAAAAATATTTTTGTTGCCATATCCTCAGCTTCTGTGCAAAGGGGCACTACTTCTGGTACAAGCACTAGCCGAAATAGTCTATATATACTTGCTACTCGCAAGGAATCTAAGGCATTTCCAAAAGTTGTAACTAAAATATTACAAATTTTCTCTCATAATGTGTATTGTTTGCTTGATTCGGAGACTACCCTTTCTTATGTGGCCCCTTATGTGGCTTTGCATTTTGGTTTTGGTCTTTAAAGTATTTCCAACCTCCTTTTCTATGTCTGCTCTAGTGGGTGATTCTATAGTTGCTAAAAAAATCCATAAGGATTGTATGTTGTCTAGGTTTAATTGAGAGACATTAGTGGATTGGATAGAGTTGGATATGGTGGATATTAATATTATCTTAGGGATGGAATAGCTCCATTCTTCCTATGCTTCTCTGGATTGTAGGACCCGAAAGGCCAGTTTCCACTTTTTGAATAAACTAGTATTAGATAGGAGGTGAGTTCCATAGTACCCATATGGAGGTTTATTTCCTATCTTAGAGCTCAAAAAATAATTTTAAAAGTATGTTTATATCATCTAGTTTGAGTTAATTCATCCATGTGGTTAATGAATTTCTTGAAGTGTTTCTCAATGATCTTACTGTAATTTTTCCCTAGGGAAATAGATTTTATGATTGATTTTCTACTGGATACTCATCCTATTTCCATTCTTTCTTATAGACTGGATCCGGCTAAATTAAAGGAGCTAAAGGAGTAATTGAAAGATCTTTTTGATAAAGGGTTTTGTTGACTAGTGCTCCCTATCCTAAGCCTTTAGGTGATTATCATTTTAAAGCTAGCAGTGGTCCTAAGGAACAGGGTGCCCAGTCTTAGGCTAATGGAGCTCAGTTAGCCCCACCTTATCCTCTTTATCATTTTTGTTGGAAGCTTCACCGTGGCTATTATAAGGAGGGGAGAAATCAGTGTTATAATTATGGTTACATGTATCATATGTAATGAGATTGTCCTTCATCTAGGGTCTCCATAGGAGCTAATAAAGTTTTGGTTTCCACATCATCATCTCCTATGCAAAAGAGCACTATTTCTGGAACCAGGACTAGCCGAAATTGTCTCTACGCACTTGCTACTCGCTAGGAATCTTAGGCATCTCTTTAGTACAGATATGTTACAACTTTTCTCTCATGATGTGTATTGTTTACTTATTACGGGGTCTAACCTTTCTTATGAGAGCCCTTATATGGTTGTGCATTTGGTTTTGGTCTTAAAAGTATTTTTGACCCCGTTTTCTATGTCTAATTTGCTGGGTGATTCTATAGTTGCAAGAAACATCTATAGGGGTTGCATGGTGTCTTTCATAGAGAGATATTAGTGGATTTGATAAAGTTAGGTATGGTGGATTTTAATGTTATCTTGGGGTTGGAATGGATTCATTCGTGCAATGCTTTACTAGATTGTAGGACTCGAAAGGTCAATTTCCACTTTTTGAATGAACCGGAATCAAAATGGGAGGGGATTTCTATAGTACCCATATGGAGGTTTATTTCCTATTTTAGCGCTCAAAAATTAATTTCAAAGAGGTTTTTATTTTATCTAGTTTAGGTTATGGATTTTGACTTTTAAAGTCCTTCTTTGCAATCTGTCCCTATGGTTAATGAATTTCCTGAAATGTTTCTCAATGATCTTCCTGAAATTCCTCCCACCAGGGAAATAGATTTGGGGATTGATCTTCTACCAGATACTCATCCTATTTCTATTCTTCTTTATAAAATGGCTCTATCTAAATTAGAGGATCAAAAGGGACAATTGAAAGATCTTCTTGATAAAGGGTTCATTCGTCCTAGTGTTTCTCCATATGGTAATATTGTGCTTTTCATACGAAAGAAAGATGGGTCCCTTCGGATGTGTATAGACTACCATCAGTTGAATAAGGTGACAGTGAAGAATAAGTACCCCCTTCCCAAGATTGATGACCTTTTTTACCAGCTTCAACATTCTAGATGATTATCTAAGATTGATCTACGTTAGGTGTATCATCGATTCAAGATTAGGGAGGTTGATATTCCCAAGACTGCTTTCCAAACTTGGTATGGTCACTATGAGCATTTGGTGATGTCATTTCGATTGACAAATGCTCCCGCCGCATTCATAGATCTTATGAACTAGGTTGTCAAATAGTTTTTGGACTTTTTTGTTATAGTCTTCATTGATGATATCTTAGTGTATTTAATAAGTGAGGAGGATCACGCCAATACCTCCGAATTGTGTTGCAAACTCTTAAGTATAAGAAATTGTATACCGAATTTTCTAAGTATGAGTTTTTCCTAAATGTTATGGCTTTTCGTAGCATGTTGTTTATAGTGAGGGGATCAAGGTGAATCCACAGAAGTTTGAGGCATTTAAAATATGGCCTAGACCCACGACTTCAATCGACATTATGAGCTTTTTGGATTTTGCTTGGTATTATAGGAGGTTTCTAGAGAGTTTTGATAAGTGATGATTTTACCACTCATTCATATTCTTTATTAGTGCATATTACCTTGTTTAAAATGACTAAATGAGTTATGATTGTGGTTAAATGTACTAATATCCACTCTTTGCAGGTATAAGAATTAGAAAGACAGAGATGGAGAGTGAAGCTTGAAATGATCAACAAGGAGCAGAAAAAGTGCAGCTAAAGACCTGCAACAAAAGAGCCTCAGTTACCGTGGTTGCTGTCCTTTGGTCGCAGTCGCAGCCAGTCAAGATGGTTAATCAACCATGACCACAGAAGTTAATCATAGTCGCGTAGCCGCGGTCACAGCCAGACGTGTGCGATCGCGGCTTGGTGGAAATGTTCAGCCCAAGGGCAAAACTATAATTGTATGTGCTGATCCCAATTTGAAAAAAAAGACTCAAAGCCTATTTTCATGTATTAATCAATCTATCACATTCCATCTACCCCAATTTTTATGTTGAGTTTTTAGTGTAGATCATAGCCTCCATTTTTTGAGAATAAAATATTGTATAAATTTTGGGTGAAGAATACATTGGAGACTTGCTAAGTGGAATATTTGCTCACTTCCATTGTTGATATTGTGGGAGATCCAGTTTGAATTAACATTTTCTTAGACCTTCAACAATTCATTTCAATGGAGATCTCGGGTATATCTATTCTTATTTATCTTATGTGTAGCTAAATCTCCCTCTTGGGTTTATGTGTGAATAAGGGTTAAACTTTTTGTATGTTGTTATTGTTAGCATCTATTTGGTAGTTCATTTTTAGGGGTTCTATCATTGCTATGCTAACTTGGTTGGGATTTAATGGGTGAAAGTTCCAAGTGTCCACACGGGTTTGATGAGTGAAATCTCCTAGCTCTAGAAATCTCAATTCTATCTTTGAAAGAAGGGTTTTGGGTGAAGCTTAGGAATCTATATCATCCTCGAAAGAGGGATTTGGAGACCAAAGCAATGATAGCCAATTATGTGTGTAGTTTGCTAAATTCTCACTATATTAGAAATAAGGGTGAAAGTGAGGTTGACTATGCCATGGGTATCATCCTAAAAATAGGGATGCCTAGATTGAGGTTTTGGTTACCAATTGCTGAACACACCTATTAGGTATTTGAAAGAATCAATGGGTGAAAGTTTGGTGTTTTATCTAAAGACTAGCATCAAAATCTATAACCAAGATGACCCATATTTAACTTACTAAATTAATGTTGATGACTAACTCACATATGCCACTCCCTTAGTAATGCATGATCCCAGGATCCGTGCATAATTGTTAAAAACTCTAATTATTCATAGCCCCAAATTTAGACTAGAAAATCCCAAAAAGAATAATTAGTGTTGGAACCTATCTCCCCCATTTTATCTTTTTGTACTATTTTCTTGAATTTAACTTATATCTATCATTTTGGATTAATTTGATCACCACTTACATTGTTTATCGTGGATTCGACTCCGACTCTAAAGTTGGGTAAATATATTGACAACGATCGCTTTTTACTTAAATTAACGCGTAAGTTAAGTGTTATCAAGTTTCTCTTCTATTGCTGCTTCATTGACAAGATTGACATAGAAAAAGGTTAAGTTCTTGTGATTCTAGGCTTGTGAGGGCATTTTTAAGAAGCTGGAGAACATATTGACTTCTGTACAAGTTTTGACCCTACCCAAGGGTACTGATAGTTTTGTTGTGTTTTGTGATATATCCCCTGTGAGACTTGATTATGTTTAGATGTAGTATGGTAAGGTTATGGCCAATGCTTCTAGGCAGCTTAAGGCTCATTAGAGGAACTATCAGACTCATAACTTGGAGTTGGTGGTTGTGATTTTTGCTTTAAAGATTTAGCGCCATTATCTATATGGGGTGCATGTAGATATCTAATCGAATCATTTGAGCCTGCAGTATGTTTTTCCTCAGAAAAAGTTGAATATCCGACAGAGGGGTGACTTAAGCTACTTAAGTATTATGACATGAGTCTCCGTTATCATCTAGGTAAAGCTAAAAGTATAGATGATGTTATTAGCAGGTTGTCTATGGGGAGCTTATATCATGTTAATGAAGAGAAAAAAGTACTAGTGAAGGGCATTCACAGGTTGGCTAACTTGGAAGTTTGTCTTTTGGACTCTGAGGATGGGAGAGTCATTGTTCAAGAATTGGTTAAGTCATCTCTTGGCAGAGGTGAAAAAAAATACTCATCCAGATTAAGGATGATGTGGGTCAACAAAAAGTCATGGCTTATGAGAATGGGGGAGATGGCATTTTGAGGTATCAAGGTAGGTTGTGTGTTTCTGATGTTGATGGGTTACAGGAAAGGATCTTGACTGAGGTTCATGATTCCAAATATACAGTTCATCCGGGTTCTACTATGATGTACCATGACTTGAAGAAGATCTATTGGTAGAACAATATGGAGAGGGATGTAGTAAATTTTGTTACTAAATATATGGTTTGTCAGCAAGTCAAGGTTCAGCACTTGAGGCCTGGTGGCATATCTCAAGAGATAGAGCTGCCTATGTGGATGTGAGAGATGATTAATATGGATTTCATTACGTGTCTTCCGCGGTCTAACAATTAGTATGATTCTATTTGGGTAATTGTGGATAGGATGACTATCTTATCACTTCCCATGAGTTACACTCTTAATAAGAAAACACTACTCTTATAACATGAGTAGTTCTTTTACAAATCAATACACAAAAATACTTACTCACTCTTTAAGCAAAGTACAAAGTTAAGAACATGAGCAATGCTTATGAAGTTTTGAAATAGAGTTTTTACAACCTTACTTCTCTATTTAGAATTAGCAAAAACTTATTGTTGAAGAGGTATCTCTTTCCTTTTATAGCTGGGTGATGATTAGGGATTGAAAGATAATTGGACTAGCTATCCTAATCAGTACAAAATAGCACAAAATAGCACCTATAAGTTTGTTACACAAGATGAAAAAATTGTGCAGAAAGTGGGTGCCAGTTGTACTGTACATTGTATGCCCAGAGACCTAGTCACTCTTAGTTTAGCTGCTCATCATGAAAACTACATATCGAAATTTTCCCTATTTTTTTATAATGACAAACCAAACCATACAATTTGAGCATTAGTGGACATTCATCATATTTAATTAGAGTGATTACCAGCTGAGGTTGAATGTTGCGCCTATCATTATGCTTTTTTTTTCTTTCAACACAGGGACCTGGTTCCTCATTTTCATTTGCAATAAAAACTTCCCCGTGTCATTATGCACCTTTATTTCATTTGGTTCCTTTGTATTTATATACTTCCCCTGTCAGTACAGCTCTCTTTAGGTCTACATCTTCATCTCAGTTTACCTAGTGTCTGGTCCCTACTATATGAACTCAGTATTTCCTCTTTTGTCATTATTGAAAAAGATTAACAGTAGACCAAGAGTAAAGATAAGCACAGATTAGTTAACTCATGGCCACTGGGGCAACACTAACATGTAGAATAGCTCTAAAGTATGGGGTTAAATAAGAAACACATACTAAGGATTCAATCACTCAGGATAGTCAGTACCAGTAGAGTAAGATAAGATAATCATCATAAGATAATTGTCGTTAAAAGCCATTATAAGAACCGAGATATGAAAATGACACAATGCTGATGATGAAATAAGGATAACAAGGCTTATATAGAAGAAAGATTGGGTGAAAGTACTTAAGAAGTACTCCATTCTTTCATCTATAGTAATGTGAGTATCCACCAACTATTTGGTAAGGATCTTTACTTCAACATTTAGTTTGGTTATTCTTTCCTGGAGTTTTGCATTTCTAGTTGTATGTTCATTAGTGGCAACTAGTCTTTTAGAGGATAGCCTTTGATTCAGCAATGTCAAATACATTTAATCTAGCATCTTTGATAGCTGAATTGATTCTTAACTCTTCCATTTCCATTCCCAACTTCTCCTGAACAACTAGCAATTCAGATATTGATATACATTCTCCAAAAGTTTTGTTCAAACTGAATATATCAGCATAGGTGTTCTATGTGATCCCTTTTTCCCAAATACCCCAAAGTGATCAAATACTTTGTTTAGGAGGTACACGTATGGCATTTCATGTCTCCCTTTTTCTCACATATTTTGGGATCAAGAATTGTTTCTTGGGAGAACTTTTTGAGTCATCAACATTTTAATCCCTTTTTAACCACTCACATTCTTCATCTCATCCTTTGTTATTATTACTTCCCTCTATTCTTTCAATAGCAACTTTATCTTCCTAGGACCAGGTCCCTCAGTGGCTTTCTTCCTTTTCATAATTTATGTATTTCTGCCTCATTCCAATAGGGTTACTAAACTTTGACTTATAGGACCTAAGATAAAGTTTTCTATAGATTTGGTTGCTGAAGGATAAAGATGTTTGATGAGGGCATATTTAATTTAATTTTCTAGAGCAGGGGGAATGAGAAGGATCAGTTTGGTTTTGTGGAGGCAATAAGTGATGAGCAGATACTCAGACTGGGAAGTAGCTTATTTTATCAATTTAAAGAGGTGATCATTGTCTTCATAGAATGACATATTTGGTTTTGATAAGAGTGACTTTTTATTTTGGAAATGAATTGACAGCTTTTATGAGGTAAGGAAAAGATACATCACTTTCCCAGACAGTATATTTTATTATTATCAAAGAATATCATAGTGATACTAACGTATGAGATGAAACCACACCCCTCTCCTTTGAGTGAATCTTTAAGTTTGTTCTTGTCACTTTTATCCACATCCGAAGCTCTTCCTATGGGTGTATACCTGTAGGGATATAGTACTGGGTTAGACTAAGACTCACCCATTTTATCAAGGATACATGTCTCCTAATCATAGCTAATTTTGTGGAGAAAAATTGATTCACATATTAGGTCAGGTCAATTTGAATCACTGCTTCCTTCAACCTTCCTTAGTTTTTGCTTCATTTACGCTGTGTTAAGTTCCATCTTTTGATATGAATTACTTAGGGAATAGGTCCCTGAGAATTCTATCAAGGCCATATTTGATGATTCACTACTAAAGCTAGAATCAGTGACTATCAGTCCAAATTAGTCATCATTTTCATTTGCACCTTCCATCCCCTCACCATCATCATTATGAATGCAATCTTTAATTTCTAAGATTTTACTGCCACTGAGCATCAAATAGCTTTTCTAACTAATCAGGATCTACATGCACTCTTTTTAGCAGTCCACAGATTTCCCTTTCAGACATATTCTTGTTGTATATCTTTTCTCAGTAAGACACCTTCACCTAAAATGTCACAAAAGAGAGAACATAGTTAGATGTTTTATCAATGAGCTTTTCCTGACTGTAACCCTCTTCTTATAGCTAGAATTATGATCAGTTGTCAAATTTAGGAACCCACTTGAGCTTGACTTCCCAGTAGTAGGACAATGGAGTGATTAAATATTTTTTGTCCTATCTATGTGGAGAGTTCCTTTTGACCTTTATTAGAGTCTTATAGCCTCTAGGATGAGCACTTTCCTGTGGAGTGTATTCAGCATTCCTAAATTTTTCCTTAATCTAGTGATGACATCTTTCCTCAAATATCTACCTCTTCCAATCTGGGTGCACAAGAGTCTATGCTTTTTGCTTCTATCATCATGAGCAACCTTTTCTTTAGGCTCACTGGGTTAGAGTTTTCCTTAGTAGCCTAGATCTCTACCATCATAAACACTCTAACTAGTCAAGTCAGAAAGGATTAGTAAAGAAGTAGTCCATTTAAGAAACCTATTCAACTCTTCTTTTAGGCGGTCCAGGTTCCTCTTTAATTTTTTATTTCTTTGAAGTTCTACCATAAAGTGTTTTGGGGAGGCTTTCAATCTTCCCTCAAGATCAAGCTCAAACCTTGAGGATTTCTTCTTTTCTTTACCATCTATACTACTTACTTTCTTCAGATTCTCCATTAGACTCAAATTTTTAGAGTTCATCCTAGTGAACAACTCTTCAGTTTTAGAAATTTTTAGAGTTAAGGTAATCAACTAATGCTCTTGATTCTCTACTTTTTTTTCTAAGGTATTACTTTTAGTAGTTAGTTCATATACGAATTAATTAGCATATTTGCACGAATTTTTGTCTTCTTAGCAGAGTAATTATCTAGATTCATTTTAATATCAGAAAGTGTTACCTTATTTTCTTCTTCATGTTATGAGCTGGCCATAAAGGAAAATATGGAATAATGGATAACATAATTTTCTTCCTCAGCAAACATAGAGACATCTCCAGACTTTTCATCTTTATCAGATTCACTGGAAGAATCTCCCCATACAGCCAGATCTTGTTTCACAACATACTTAGTAGCTTGCTTTCTTCTTGAATTTTTAGGAACCTAGTTATGGTTTCTTTATTTTTCACCTCCATATTTATGTACCCTTAATGATCCACTTTGAGCAATGAAAAATATTTAATGAAGTGCTCAGGACTTCCACATTTGTGACATACCTCTATACTGTCTTCTTTTTTACGATTGCTTGCTTTTTATTGGAATTGGTCACTCATCTTCATGGATCTGACAATCTTACTTGCCAAGTAGGCAACATCTGTATTTCCTTAGCTTGAATCATGTTTGAGACCTTCAAAGACATGGATTTTTCCTTTTTCACTTCTTTTTTCTCTATCTCTTGTTGTTTCTTAAGCTCATGGGTCTTTATATTACTAATGAGTTCATCTACAGTGAGAGTTATGAGGTTTATTGACCCAGTTTTAGTATCCACTTTGCTTTCCCAGGACTTTGGAAGAACACCAAGAACTTTTCTCACTTGCTTATATACTAGAATCACTTTACCTAAGTAATGAAGCTCATTTGTGATAGAAATGAATCTTATATGAATTTCTTAGATAGTTTATCCTTCTTTCATGTTGAAGGTTTCATAATGAGTGGTTAGCATATCAACTTTAGAATCCTACACATCAGTAGTACCTTCATGAATGGTGGTGAGTGAATTTCCTAAAGTATTCCCTAAGGTGTCTCTATTATTTGGTCCAATTAAAAAATTCTTACTCGAAGGGTCCTTCTTTTTATTCTGTCTCGATAGTGAGTGAATTTCTTAAGGTCTTCCCTGATGACCTTTCTGGTATTCTTCTCAATAGGGAGATTGATATTGGTATTGATCTTGTTTTGTACACTCATCCTATATATATTCCCTCATATAGAATGGATTTAGTTAAGTTAAAGGAGCTTAAGAAGCAATTAAGGGATCTTTTCGATTTGTTCATGATTGTCTTCATTGATGATATTTTAGTATGCTCTAAGAGTGAGGATGATCATGTTAATCACCTCTGCATTGTGTTGTAGACCTTGAAAAATCAGCAGTTATATGCAAAGTTCTCTAAATGTGAATTTTGGTTGAATGTTATAACATTTCTGGGTCATATTGTGTCTAGTAAGGGGGTCATGGTGGATTTTTAAAAAGTTGTTATGGTTAATAAGTGGCCAAGACCTATACTCCAACTGGTATTCTTAACTCTTGGATTTATCTGGTTATTATAGGAGATTGTTAGAAAGTTTTTCTTCTATTACTGCTCTATTGACTAGGTTAACTCAAAAGAAGGTAAAGCTATTATGGTCTGATGCTTACGAGGGTAGTTTTGAGAAGCTGAAAGATAAGTTGACTTCAACCCTATTCTTGACTCTGCCTGATGGCATCAAGGGTTTTATTGTCTATTGTGATGCATCCTGGGTTGGTTTTGGTTATGTGTTGATGCAGCATGACAAGGTGGTTTCTTTTTCCTCTAGGCAGTTGGTTATGTCCATTGGGAGTCTAGCTCATATGGATGAGGATAAGCTTGAACTGGTGAAGGATATTCATAGTTTGGTTATACTTTGAGTTGGTTTCTAAGACTCTGAGGATGGTGGTATGTTTGTCCAATAGGTGGCTAAATTGTCTCTTGGTTTAGAAATAAAAGAGAAATAGGTATTAAAACCTCTCTTGATGAAAATCAAGGATAATGCAGGTAAGTAGAAAGTGATGACCTTTGAGATTAGAGGGGATGGAATCTTGAGGTACCAGGTAAGGTTGAGTGTTCCCAATGTTGATGGATTGTGAGGTAGGATTTTTATCGAGGCCTATGAATCGCGGTATACGGTTTATCCTAATTCAACAAAGATGTATCATGACCTTAAGGAGATGTATTGGTGGACTAATATGAAATGGAATGTAGCCAATTTTATAGATAAGTGTATGGTATACTAGCAAGTGAAGGTGGAGCACGTAAGGCCTAGTGGGCTACTTTAAGAGATTGAATTACCGGTGTGGAAATGGGAGATAATTAATATGGATTTTGTTGCTGGCCTTCCGCGGTAGCATAATTAGTGTGACTCTATTTGGGTCATCATGGATAGGATGACTAAATCTGCTTATTTTTTGCAAGTGAGAACTAATTATTTTACCACGGATTATGCGAAGCTATTCCTTTAGGAAGTTTTAAAGTTGTATTATGCGCCTATCTCGACTATTTCAAATCATGGTACTCAATTCTCGTTGCATTTCTGGCACTTGTTTCAGTGTGGTTTGGGTACTAAAGTGAGTCTTAGTATGGTCTTTCACCAGCAGTTGAATGGGCAAGCTGAAAGAACTGTTCAGACTTGGGAAGATATGTTGCGAGCATGTGTAATTAACTTTTGTGGTAGTTGGTATGACCAATTTCCTTTGATTGAATTTACTTATTACAATAGTTACTATTCTAGCATTAGTATGGCCCCATTTGAGAAGATGGATGATAGATGTATAGATCTACTATTGGGAGGTTCGAGAATGGTAAAGCCAAAATATTTGGCTTGGATTTGGTTCACCAAGCCATAAAGAAAGTGAAGGTGATTCGGGATAGGCTTAAGATCGCCAAAAGTCCTATGCAGACGTAAGATAAAGGGACTTGAAATTTGAGGTTAGAGATTGGGTGTTTTTAAAGGTATCTCCCATGAAGGGAGAAATGCTGTTTGGGAAGAAGGGGAAGCTCATTACATAATATATTGGCCTATACTTACTTTTAAAAAAGGCTGGTAGTGTTGCATATGAGTTGTAGTTTCCCTCTAGCATGAGTTCTATTTATTCAGTATTCCATATATCCATATTACGGAAATTCGTGGGTGATTCTTCATTGGTTGTTCCCTGGGAGGACATTGGTATTTAAAATTCTTTGTCCTATGGGGAGGTTCCATTGAGGATCTTGGATTGGCAACTTTATCGGTTGTGGAAGAAAGACGAGGATTCGATAAAGGTTCTATGGCAAAACCAAAAGTTTGAGGAAGCTACTTGGGAAGCCGAGGAGGACATGAAGTCCAAGTATCTATTTCTATTCCTAATTTTGTAAATCCGTGCTTGAGGTATGTGTTGATCTTATGATCTTTGTTTTTTGACTTTCTTTAAGGAAAAATTGATTTTCTTGGTATTTTCATTTTCTAACTTGGTTAATGGTAAGAGTAGAGGCATGTAGAGTCCAAATAGTACTTGTATTGCCTTGTACCATAATTCAAAAATGAATGATCCTAAGTGATGGGGACTGAAATGACCCAAACTTTGGCCCTTGCAAATTTTTTGAGTCTTGAACTTTTTGTTCATCATACGACTCACACCATAAGTTGTATGTTGTGGTGACGGGTCTAGGGCCCTAGTCGTATATTGGCCAGTGTATTACTGGCCAAGTTTTTGTCCTAGTTATGAGACACTCCACACGAGTCGTATTCTAATGTGACAAAAAAAGTAAGACCCAATCGTATGTTATCAATATCTAGCCCTTGATATTCTGCCTTAGATACGACTTAATGGTGCTAGTTGTATGGTATGGTAATGGTTTGGGCAAGGGTGTCTAATGTTGGACAAAATATGGTGTCCAACTTTCTAATCTTGGGGCGACTTGAAGGTACCATCATAAGTTGTGCTGATGAGTGGAGGGTAAACTCGTATCACCTATGAGTTTTCTACAGCTTTTAAGCTGAGGGTATTTTGGACATTTCCCACCTCACAATTTATAACACTTATTGGGCATTCATTTTATACTTTAGAAGCTCAATCACTCTCTAAACACTCTTTAAAACTCCTCAATAAATATTGGACTAGGGTTTCTTCAAAGTGGTCATCTAGAGACTTAAAGATCAAATTCTCTCTGTGAATCTTGTTAACTCAGGCATAAGACTCTTCCTTCATTGTTAGTTCACAAAAATCATGTTTTTTAATCATTGTACATGAATCATTAATAGTGGTTTTGAAAACTATGGTTAAGGGTCTGAATGCATAATATTGAGTATTGTTTTCTAATAGTTTAAAATATGATTAGACATATTTTGATAATAATTTTGTACATGTGGGTGATTGGGAATTGTGATTTAAACTAAGGGGTCATGGTTAACCCTAACTTGTGGTTTTTGGCTTGAATAATGGTTTGATAATGGTATGCCCTCAACCTGTTTGTTAAAATATCAATGAGAACGATGTCATAAATTGAATTATGTTTCGAACAAAGGCATTGGCCTGTGAATGTTGATGATTGGTAACTGATTTCATGAAGGCTTTGTTGGCCGTAAATTGATTTGAATCATAACCTTGGTGGTTTATTTGGTTAAATGGGTTTGAGTCACTAAATGTTGAATTAAATTAAAGTCATTGTTTAGACAATAGATTTGAGTCCCAAAGTTGATTAATAATGGTTATGGTATATTGTATGCTTGCAAGTGGAGTTAGTATTATGATACCAATGGGATGATTTTGATAAGTAATTGGATTAAGGGTTATGTACGTGCCATGAATGTTTTAATTGGGCTTTGAAGTGGGTTGTGAATTCAGGCCGTGAAAGTGGAGTCCAATGGACTAACGCTAGAAACCATGCTAGCCAATGTGAGTGTCTATATGACTGGGAGGTTTGAGTCCCCCGAATAAATATATGAATGGTAGGTTAGAGTCCCCCATATTATATACATTGGTACTTAAGTCACCTTGATTATGTCGGGAAGTTTGAGTCCCCCATAAAGGCATATATGAATATAGATATTCTCTAGTTCATGTAGCTATATGCACTGGGGACCTTCTAGTGAGCTAGAGGAGAGTTGTACCCATATAGTCCGTGGGTGCCTTATTATATGACGGTTATACTACACAGCCTAGGTTAAGGTTTTCAAAGCTCATGCTAAACCTTGTTCCCCTTCCCGGCATGGTATATTTATATATATGTGATTGCATATAATGATTTGACTTGGTTTTGAATAATGGCATTAGTTTATTCCTCTATGCTTGAGTTACATGCTAGCGCTCCGACTTCTAACTATCTCTGGACATTGTATCCCCACGGAATATAGGTACCAAAACTTCTTTTACTTTTGTTATGCAGTGATCAGGTGCTCGAGTTAATTCATGAGTTGAAATTAAAGTGGTGAGCTTTCATACTTTAGAAGGCTTCATTTCATGGTCCTTGTCTCCTCTATCTTAAACCTTGTTTAGACTTTTTTGGCTTCTTTCAAAGGCATATCCTGACATTTTATTGATTTTGGATTTTGTAGAGGCTTTGTTGGACTACTGTGGACTTGGGTGTGTTGTTTTGGTCGATTGGCTTGGTCACCAAAGTTTTTTTAGTTATCAGTTGTTGGTTAGATATTACATGAATAAATATTAGTCATACCTTACACTATCATGTTGTATGTTTGGAATTCATCGACACTTGAGGTTGTTGAGTTAACTGGGTTAGGTGAAGGGGGTGATCTCTAGTCCACATGGGACTTAAGATACCCATCACGGCCAAGCCCTGGTTCTAATAGTAACAAAGTTGGTATCAAAGCCTAGGTTCATAGTCAATTGGGTGTCAACAAAGCTGTGTTAAGAAGAGTCTCTTTTATGGGTGTATAGCACACCATACTTTTAAGAGAGAGGCTATGAGACATTTATGAATATTTACCATTATTGCTATCTTACCTTGGTCGATTCAGAATATGTACGATGGTGCGAAGACTCAAGTAAGGACGGTAGGGGGAGATTTTCAGCACTTCACAGTTTTGATAGGGTTGCACCAGGGACCAACTTTTAGCCTATTTCTATTTGCTTTGGTGATGGATTTTTTGATGCGACATATTTAAGGGGAGGTGCCTTGGTGTATGTTATTTTCAGATGATGTGGTTCTGATCGATGAGACTCGGGGTAGAGTTAATGATAAGTTGGAAATTTGGAGACAGACGCTTGAATCTAAAGGTTTTTGGTTAAGTAGAACAAAAATAGAGTACTTGGAGTGTCAGTTTAGTGAGATGTCGCAAGAAGATGGAGTGGTTGTGAAGCTAGACTCTCAGGCCATCCAGAAGAGGGAGAGTTTTAAATATTTGGGGTCTATAATTCAGGGTAATAGTGAGATTGATGAGGATGTCACGCATTGTATTGGGTAGTGTGGTTGAAGTGGAGGCTCATTTCGGGAGTCCTTTGCGATAAGAAGGTGCCCCCAAAGCTTAAAGGTAAGTTCTACTGAGTGGTAGTCCAGACAGCTATGTTGTATGGAGTGGAGTATTGGATAGTTAAGAACTCCCACATCTAAAAGGTGAAGGTGGAGGAGATCCGAATATTGCGATGAATGTGTGGACATACTAGGAAAGATAGGGTGAGGAATAAGATTATTTGGAAGAAGGTGGGAGTTGCATCGATGGAGGATAAGTTGCGAGAAGTAAGGCTACATTGGTTCGGGCATGTGATGAGGAGGGGCCCTGATGCTCCTGTGCAGAGGTGTGAGACACTATCTAGGGAAGGTTTCAGGCGATCTAGAGGTAGAACGAAGAAATATTAGAGGGAGGTGATTTGGCATGATATGGAGCAATTACAACTTACAGAGGACATGACCCTTGATAGAAAGGTATGGAGTATGCGGATTAGGATAGAGGATTAGGGGGTGGGAGTGCAGAGGTAGTAATAGGGGAGTGCTCCTTTAGTTCTGGAGTTTCTGGTTTGTAGTGTTGTGGCTATAGTTTGGGGCTAGTGGTGTTGGCTTTTTTGCGTCCCGTACTAGTTTATTATACACTGATTTTTGTGTTTGTTATACTGTTAGTTTGTTTTGTGTACCATACTAGTCTATATACGCTTACTTTTTATATTTTTTATACTATTATTGGTCCTAAGCCGGGGGTTTATCAGAAATATCCTCTCTACTTCTCTTGAGGTAGTGGTATGGTCTGCGTATACTCTACCCTCCCTAGACCCCACTAGGTTGGAATACACTGGGTATGTTGTTGTTGTTGTTATTGTTATCTTACCTTGAGCTATAGAGTCTAAGGTCTTGGGTTACCCTAACTCCTGTTTGCTAATTTTTTCAGATCATGCCTCCCCTATGATCTGAAGCTCATGGAGTCTCTTTTTTTCTACTTAGGGACACTGTTGATGGGATACTCCCTGCTAATGAGGTACAAACATGGTCTAGGGATCTAGTTCTTAATTTCTCTCTTAGAGCTCCATCTATCCCTCCTCTAGCTCCTCAGGTAGATGTGATGAACATTGAGTTTTATCAGTGTATTCATATGATGGCTCAGTTGGTAGCTTCTCAATGTGAGTGTATTGCATCTATTACTCCATATTCTGAGGTTACAAAGGTTGGCCTATTTATGAGGTTCAGTCCTCTAACTTTTACTGGTGTTCAGGTTGAGAAGGATCCTCAAGCATTTTTTGATAATATGGAGAAGATCTTCTAGATTATGCATTCATCAAATGTTGAAGACGTGGAGTTTGTTGCCTACCAATTAAAGGATATGGCGTACCAGTGGAATGAAAAGTGGGAACAGTCTAAGGGAAGTGATGCTGACTCTGCATTGTGGGATGACTTCTTCAATGCCTTTTTGGACCAATTTTTTCCTCAGGAGCTAAATAAAACACCTAGACTTTGAACCATTGAAAGAAATTCTCCATTTAATGTCATTGGGGGGGGTACGACTCGGGGCATGAGTCGTACCCCTTGGATAAAATTTGTATCCACTCTCCCCTCTCTTCTTGTACCTTGATCAGCCTTGGAGGATAGTATACTACCCACTATATGGGTGACCCTCCCCTCAATCGTACATAAGGGTATGATTCATACCTAAGGTGAGTCGTATGGTGCATGGCACTTGATGTAAACTAGACTATTTTTGGTGTAAGTGTTGTATACGGTTGAGGTCATGATTTGTACCCTTTGGATACGACTTAAGGGTATGTGGTCATACCATTAAAAATGAAGGTGCCCAAGGAGAAGCCTAGGATATGAGTTAGGGTACTACTCGTACCCTAGGGCATGGTTAGTAGGGTGATTTGTACCCATGTACGAGTTCATTTTTACAGCTTTTAATTAAGGGCCTTGTGGTTATTTCCCAAGCCTACAACACTAAGTCCCCTCACTATATAAGTGTATATGGCCTCCTTAAATACATTTTAAGTGGATCAAACATCCAAAACAATCTCTTAAATTCATCTTTAAAGAATTGCAGGCTAGGGTTCCAATGGTGATCTTCAAAAGGCTAAGTGAACTCAAGACTCTTAGTGAATCAAGTTGTCTAAGGCCTGTAACTCTTCCTGATATTAAATAACTCTAAACCCACGTATTTTACACTTGGATCAGTTAGTGTACATGGTGATTTTAAAATCAAATGAAAAGGGTTTGGTTTCCAAATGATGAATAATGTTGATTCTTGCTTAGACTTATGTTTATATATGTCATTGATGGTCATTTGCATATGTGTGTACTTTTTTATGTGGTTTAACATGAGGGTGGTCTTGAGTAACCATAATCTTTATGGTTTCCACCATGAAATAGCCTTGTTAAAGGTGTGCACATAACATGTTTGTGGAAATAACTAAGTGACTTGTCTAGTCATATGTGGTGATGTGTTGAACTACGGCAATGGCCAAATATGTATGAACGGTTGATAAATGATGTTGTAAAAGTATTGTAAGCCATGTATTGTTAAAAGATGACCTTGTTGATTTAATGACTAATAAGGGGTTGAAGTCCCGCAATATGAAGATGAACTTGAATTGTACGTTATGATAAAGTATGGTGAGAATGTGTTATAGGATAGTTAATAAAATGTGAATAGTTCATAAGGGTTTTAATGACTATAACTTGAATTGTATGATGAATTGAATGAAGGAAATGGCCTATTGAAATGATTGAACAATGAAGGCTCCCATAAAAACTATGAGGCCATTTGTTAAATGGTTAAAGTCCTTAAGTATTGTATGGAATGAATGTTGATGCATGAGAAAGGGTTAAAGTCCTAATGTCAACTAATGATAGTTGTGATGGCTTGAGGTTGAAGTCTCTTGCCTTACAAAATGGCTCAAGGTTGAAGTCCCTTGCCTTATGAAATGGCTTAAGGTTGGAGTCCCTTGTCCAATGAGATTTCTTGCGGTTAAAGTCCCTTGCACAAAGAGATCTCTTATGTTTAATGTACCTTGCTGATGAAACAGCTTGCGGTTAAAGTCCCTTGGTACGAGGTTAGAGTCCCTTATGTAATGAATAGGCATGAGATTGGAGTCCCTTGCCTAAATAAACATGTGTGTGGTTAGAGTCCCTTTTTTGAATAATTGTGTAAGTGGTTAAAGTCCTTGGTTAATGAAAGTGTGAGCATGGTCAAAGTCGTTTGTCTAATGGTAGGCGAATATAGTTAAAGTCCTATTCCAAATGACAAATGCTTGAACTTATAAGTGTAGGGTCGGAGTCCCCCACTTTTTGTCTAATGAATAAATCTTCAAGAATATTGTTAAGCCTTGATTTCTTGATTTGTTTGTGGTATAACTATATGTAAGGGTAAGTGTATTAATATGATTAAATATGATATATTGACTTCTTGTTCAATAATGATGCTATTATGTCTTTATCCTTGAGTTACATGCTAGCGCTCCAACCTTAACCATCTTTGGATGTTATGTCCACATGCAACATAGGGGTCGGAGTATTATCTTCTCATACAGCGCAGTGATTAGGTGATAGAAGAGGTCTGTGCATTGACCTCGGAGTGGTGAGCTTCCTTATTATGGAGAACATTAATTCTCAGTCCCCTATCTTTAGACTTAGTTTCATTTTGACTTGATTTGGATATTGCCGGAGTCTTTGCCCAACATATATATAAAAATCAATTTGTACGTAGGTATTATGGATAACTGTGGACTTGGGTATATTGGTTAGTGTGTTGATATTTATAAAATGGTTAGACATTATTAAGTTATGACTTCTAGTATTGTTTATGCTATCTTATTATGTGGTCGGGATTCACCTGACCCTGATTAATGTGATGATTATAATCGGTTATCGGGGCGACCTCTAGTTTATACGGGCTTGAGGTACCCATCCGACATAGCACGATTTTGGGTTGCATCAAGTTAGTATCAGAGCCTAGGTTCATGGTTAGTTGGGTATCCATAATACCATGTCGAGTAAAATCTCTTTTATGGGTGTGAAGCGTGTCACACTTATAAAATAGGGGCTATGAGACATTTTAGGAAATGTTTCACTTTCTTATATTTCAATCTCAATCTATAGAGTCTAAGGTATTGGATTTCTCTAATTTTTGTTGGTTGTCTTTTAGATCATGCCTCTAAGGAGATCTGAGACTTAGGCAAAACCTTTTGAGGGTCCTATCGACAAAGCTCGTCCAACTTCTGGAGTTTGGACCCAAGCTAGGACTGTGGCATCTGACCATCATTGTTGGGTTCCACCTATCCCCATAAACCCCGACTATAAGAGTGACCCTCCTATTCCGTCACCCCAGAGGAATTTTACTAATGCTAAGGTTCATCTCTCTATTAACCTCTGGACTCAATTGGTAGTTTCTCAATCAGAGTATGGTAATCGGCTACTATTTCTTCTGAGTCCGTAAGAATTGGCCAATATATGAGGTTGAACCCTTCTATGTTCTCAAGGGAAAAGGTTGAGAAAGATCTTCATGGCTTTATTGATAAAATGGAGAAAATCTTTCAAATCATGCATTCTTTGGAGATTGAGACCATTGAGTTTGTTTCCTACCAATTAAAAGATGTAGGTACCGATGGTACAAAGGGTAGGAGTTTTCTAGAGGTGTTGCTACTAGTCCTGCCATGTGGGAGGATTTCTCTGAGGCTTTCTTATACTGCTTCTTTCCTCAAGAGTTGAGGGAGGCAAAGGCGGAGTTTGTCAACTTGAAGCAAGAAAGGATGTCCGTTCAGGAGTATGCCTTGAAATTTTGTCAATTGTCAAGGTATACTTCCAAGATGATCTCTAGCATAAGGGCTAGGATACGTAAGTTTGTCTCGGTATTATCCCGTCAATTAGTCCTTGAGAGTAAGGCAGCCTTTTTGATTGAAAATATAGACATTTCTAGGTTGATCGTGTATATGCAACAAATAGATGAAGAGACGAAGAAGCAAGTTCAGTTTAGTGAAAGCCAAGGGAAGAACTTTAGGTTCTCTGAGCCTAGAGGTAGAGATGGAGGTAAGTGGCCATAGAAGAACTAGGGGAGTTTGGGTTTTTTCTCCTCAACTAGTGCTCGCTCTTCTTACCTGAAGTCATCAGGTGATTGTTGATCTTAGTTTAATGGTGTGTTCAGAGCATAGGGTGCCTAATTCTAGGCTAGTGGTTCCCAGTCGGCTCTACCCTACCCTCATTATAGATTTTATGGTAAGACTCATCATGGTCAGTGTAAGAAGGGGAGGAATAGATGTTTCACTATCATAAGGTGGGCACATGCAACATGAGTGCCCCTCTCTGCCAGCTTCTTGGGCCAATAGGGCCTCTGTTACTACTTTATCTACTCTCATACTAAAGGTTGCTATGTCAACTTCTATTTTTTCAGGCACCAGCACTGGCCAGAACCGCTTGTATGCACTTGCTACTCAATCGGATTCTAACGCGTATCTCAATGTTGCCATGGGTATGTAGAGACTTTTCTCCCATGATGTGTATTCTTTTCTTGATCTAGGGTCTACTCTTTCTTATGTGATCCCGTATGTGGTTGTGCATCTTAATTGTGGTCCCAGGAGTCTATTAGTTCCTTTTCATGTTTTTACCCTAGTTAGAGACCCTCTGCTTGTTACAAGGGTTTATAGAGGATGTGTGGTGTCTGTAAGAAGTAGAGATACTTTTATAGACTTAATAGAGTTAAACATTATCGATTTTGATGTCATTCTGGGGATGGGTTGGTTACATTCTTGCTATGTTTCTTTAGATTGTTGGACCCTTAAGGCCATGTTTAAATGCCCTAATGAGTGGATCATTTTATAGGAAGGTGGATCCCTAGTTCCTAAGGGAAAGTTCATTTCTTATCTCAAAGCCTAAAAGTTGATTTCAAAGGGGTGCTTGTATCACATGGTTTGAGTTAAAGATTCTAACTCGGAAGAGCCTACTCTAGAATCCATTCCAGTGGTTAATGAGTTTCTTGAGGGGCTTCTCAATGATCTTCCTGGTGTTCCTTCCGATAGAGAAATTGATCTTGGGATTTATCTTATTCCTGACACTCATCCACTTTCTATCCCTCCTTATAGAATGGCTCTGGTGAAGCTTAAGAAGCTATTAAAGGACCTCTTAAATAAATGTTTTATCCATCCTAGTGTGTCTACGTGGGGTGCTCCTGTGTTATTTATGCGCAAGAAGGATGGTTTGCTTCTTATGAGCATTGATCATCGTCAGTTGAACAAAGTGACCATAAAGAATAAATATCCTCCTCCCAAGATAGATAATTTGTTTGATCAACTTTAGGGTGAGAAGTGTTTCTCTAAGATTGATCTTAGATCGGGTTATCATCAGCTAACGATTAGGGATGCAGATATCCCTATGACTGCCTTTAGAACCTGGTATGGTCACTATGAGTTTCTTGTCATGTCTTTTGGGTTGACCAATGCCCCAGCGGCATTCATGGACTTGATGAATAGGATCTTCCATCCATTCTTGGACATGTTTGTCATTGTCTTCATTGATGGTATCTTAGTATATTCTAAGAGTGAGGTAGGTCATGTTGATCACCTCTGTGCCATGTTTCAAACTTTGAAGGATCATATTTTATATGCTAAGTTTTCCAAGCGTGAGTTTTGGTTGAACTTCATAGCTTTTCTTGGTCATATTATCTCTAGTGAAGGGATCATGGTAGATCCCCAAAATATTGTAGCAAGTGGCCTAGACTTACGACTCCAACCGATATTCAGAGCTTCTTGGGTCTATCTGATTATTATAGAAGATTTGTAGAGATTTTATCGACTATAGCTACCCCATTGACCAAGTTTAGCCAGAAGAAGGTCAAGTTTCTGTGGTCGGATGTGTGTGAGGGTAGTTTTGAGAAGTTGAAAGATAAGTTGACTTTGGCTCCGATTTTGACCTTTCTCGAAGGTAATGATGGTTCTGTAGTGTATTGTGATGCTTCTCGTGTCGATCATGGTTGTGTGTCGATGCAACATCGTAGGGTGGTGGCCAACACTTCTAGGCAATTGAAAGTTCATAAGAAGAACTACCCTAATCATGACCTAGAGTTGTTAGCCGTGGTTTTTGCATTAAAGATTTTGCTGCATTATCTTTATGGGGTTCATGTTGATATCTTTTACGATCATAAGAGTATCCAATATGTATTGACCTAAAATAAGTTAAATCTCTTTCAAAGAAGGTGGCTCGAGTTGTTGAAAGACTACGGTATGAGTCTTTATTACCATCCCAGTAAGGCGAATGTAGTTGCCGATGCTCTTTGTAGATTGTCCATGGGAATTTGTCCCATGTAGATGAGGATAAGTAGGAATTGGTGCAGGACATTCACCTTTTAGCTAATCTTGGAGTTTGACTTGCGAACTCTGAGGATGGTGGTGTATTTATGCATCCGGTATCTCAGTCATCTCTTGCTGTTGTGATAAAGAAAAAGCAAGAATTAGACCCCGACTTGATGAAGATCAAGAGTAATATAGGTCAACACAAAGTTGCAGACTTAGTGATTAGTGGTGATGGTATCTTGAGATATCAAGGGAGACTATGTGTTCCCGACATTAATGGATTGAGGAAATGGGTCATGGTCGAGGCTTATAAATCCCATAATGTTATTCACCCCGGTTTCACCAAGATTTATCATGATCTTAAAGATTTCTATTGGTGGGGTAATATGAAGTGAGATGTGGCTAGTTATGTAGGCAAGTGTATAGTTTGCCAATAAGTGAAAGTTGAGTACATGAATCCTGGGGGCTTATATCAAGAGATCCCATTGCCCAAATGGAAGTGGGAGGTTATTACTATGGATTTTGTTACCGGTATTGATGTGATTCTATTTGGGTCATTATTGATAGAATGACCAAGTCCACTCACTTTATGCTTGTGAGGACTAATTACTCGGTTGAAGATTATGATAAGTTGTATATTGCAGAGATCGTGAAGTTGTGCGGTGCTCTAATTTCTATTATCTCAGATCATGGTCCTTCATTTTCATCCCACTTTTGGAAGTTGTTCCAAAAGGGTTTGGGTACTAGAGTATCCCTTAGTACCACTTTTCACCCACAAATGGATGGGCAAGAGGAAAGGACCATCTAAATATTAGAGGATATGTTTCGGGATTGTGTGATTGATTATGGTGGTAATTGGTATGGCCACTTTTTTTTGATTGAGTTTGCTTATAATAATAGTTACCACTCTAGTATTGGTATGGGCCCTTTTGAGGCATTGTATGGTAGGAGATGTCGATCTCCTATTAGGTGGTACAAAGTTGGTGAAGCTATGTTGCTTGGCCCCAATTTAGTTCACCGAGCCTTAGAGAAGGTGAAGGTTATTCGTGATAGGTTGAAAATCACTCAAAGTTGCCAAAATTCCTATGTATATGTGAGGCGTAGGGACTTAGAGTTTAGTGTTGGTGATTGGGTATTCTTGAAAGTGTCTCCCATAAAGGAAGTGATATGATTTGGTAAAAAAGAGGAAGCTTAGTCCCCGATATATTGGCCCTTACTTAATTGTGAAGAGGGTTGGCAATGTTGCCTATGAGTTGGAGTTTCCTTCTAGTATGAACTCCATTCACCCAGTTATCCATGTCTTTATGTTGCAAAAATGTGTGGGTGATCCGTCGTTGGTTATTCCCATGAGGGATGGTGATATCTTAGTCTCTTTGTCCTATGAGGAGAAGGATCTTGGATCGACAAGTTTATCGGTTTCAAACAAAAGAAGTGGCTTCAGTGAAGGTTCTATGGAGGAACCAAAAATCCAAGGAAGCTACTTGGGAAGCGGAAGAGGACATGAAGTCCAAGTATCTGCATTTGTTTCCTATTCTAAAAACTTGGGATGGAGGTACGTATTGAACTCCTTTCTTTGATTTATGTATTTGATAGATAAAGGGTTGAATTCCCCATTGTTTGAAATTGAGTTATGCCTTGATAGGCTATGGGTTCAAGTCCCTAATGCTTTGAAATTATGTGAGCCTTGTTGTAATTGGTTTAAGTCCCTAGTATCTTGAGTTTATTCATGTCTTTGGTAAATGAAGTGTTTGAGTCCCTAATCCTTGAATTGAGAAAGTATCCTTGATAAGTCGATGGGTTGAAGTCCCAAATTTATGAAATAAGTAAGTGATCATAGGTAAGGGTTTAAGTCCCCAACCTTTGCAATGAACAAATGTCTTGATAAATAATGGGTTTGAGTCCTAAAGATGATGAGGTAAATAATTATTTTGTAATGAGCATGATGTGTGTTATATCCTTGTTGTATGCTTGTTCTAACTTGTTTGAAGGCTGTTTGGATGTGTGATGATATGTTATCTTGTATTAACACTTACCTCACCTATCATTCAAGGACGAATGATCCAAGTGGGGGGAATTAAAATACCTAGACTTTGAACCATTGAAAGAAATTCTCCATTTGATGTCACTAGGGTGGGTACGACTAAGGGCATGAGTCGTACACCTTGGATATGATTCGTATCCACTCTCCCCTCCCCTTTCATACCTTGATGAGACTAGGAGGATATACTATCCACTATACGAGTGACCCTCCCCTAAATCATACCTAAGGGTATGAGTTGTACCTAAGGTGAGTCATATGGTGCATAGCACTTGGTGTAGAATGGACTATTTTTGGTACGAGTGTTGTATACGGTTGAGGGAATTAGTTGTACCCTTTGGATACGACTCAAGGGTGTGTGGTTGTACCCATAAAAGTGTAGGTGACCTAGGATAAGCCTAAGGTACTAGTTAGGGTACCACTCGTACCCTAGGGTACGGTTTGTAAGGTGAGTCATAAGGGGTTCATTATTACAGATTTTAACTAAGGGCCTTGTGGTTATTTCCCATTCTAAAAACCCTAAGTCCTCTCACTATATAAGTGTAGATGGACTCCTTAAAAACTTTTTTAGTGGATCAAACATCCAAAACACTATCTCAAACTCATGTTTGAAGAATTGGAGGCTAGGGTTCCAAGGGTGATCTTCAAGAGGCTAAGTGAAGTCAAGACTCTTGGTTAATCAAGTTTTCTAAGGCATGTAACTCTTCCCCTTGTTAAATTACTCTAAACCCATGTATTTTACACTTGGATTAGTAACTATACATGGTGATTTTGAAATCAAATGAAAAGGGTTTTGTTGCCTAACGATGAATAATATTGATATATATATATATATGACTTATGTTTATACATGTCATTAATGGTGATTTACATATGTGGGTTCTTGTTCTATGTGTTTTAACATGAGGGTTTTGAGTAACCCTAATTTTTATGATTTATACCATAAAAATAACCTTGTTAAAGGTGTGCACATAAGTTGTTTATGCAAATAACTAAGTGACTTGTCTAGTCACATATGGTGATATCTTGAACTAGGTCAATGTTCCAATAAGTACAAATGATTGATAAATTATGTTGTAAAAGCATTGTGAGCCATGTATTGTGAAATGATGACCTTGTTGGGTTAATGACTAATAAGGGACTGAAGTCGCTCAATATAATGATAAACTTGAATTGTGCGTTATGCTAAAGTGTGGTGAGAATGAGGTATTTGATAGTTAATGAAATGTTAATAGTTCGTGAGGGTCTTGATGACCATAATTTGAATTGTATGATGAATTGAATGAAGGCAATGGCCTATTTAAATGGTTGAACAATGAAGGCTCCCATAAGTACCATGAGGTCTTGTACAGTGTTGAATTAGTTAAATGGCTAAAGTCTTTAAGTGTTGTATGAAATAAATGTTGATGCATAGGCAAAAAGTTAAAGTCCCAATATCAACTAATGATAATTGTGATGGCTTGAGGTTGAAGTCCCTTGCCTTACGAAATGGCTCGAGGTTGAAGTCCCTTTCCTTATGAAATGGCTCGAGGTTAAAGTCCCTTGCCTTATGAAATGGCTTGAGGTTGGATTCCCCTGCCCAATGAAATTACTTGAGGTTAAAGTCTCTTGCATAAGGAGATATCTTAATGTTAATATACCTCGCCGAATAAAATGGCTTATGGTTAGAGTCACTTACCATAAGGTTAGAGTCCCTTGCCTAATGAATGGGCATGAGGTTAGTGTCCCTTGCCTAGATGAATATGTGTGCATTTATATTCCCTTGTTTGAATGATTGTGTACGTGGTTAAACTCCTTGTTTAATAAAAGTGTGGGCATGGTCAAAGTCCTTTGTCTAATGGTATGCGAATATGGTTAAAGTCCTATGCCAAACGAGAAACACTTGAATCTATAAGTGTGGAGGGTCATAGTACCCCATTTTATGTCTAATGGATGAATGTTGAAGAATGTTGTTAAGCGTTGATTTCTTGATTTACATGAGATATAACTGTATGTAAGGGTAAGTGTATGAATATGATTGAATATGGTATGTTGACTTTTTGTTGAATGATGATGATATTATTTCCTTATCCTTTAGTTATATGCTTGCGCTCTAATTTCTAACCATCTTCGAACGTTATTTCCCCATGCGACATAGGGTCAAAAGTATCATTTTCTCTTCCACGTAGTGATTTGGTGATCGAAGCGGTTCATGCATTGACCTCGGAGTGGTGAGCTTCCTTATTCTGCAGGACATTCATTTTTGGTCCTCTATCTTTAGACTTAGTCTCATTTTGACTTGGTTATGTTATTTTTAGGGGCTTTTCCTGACATATATATTTTAGAACATCGGTTTTTATAGAGGTATTGTGGATGAATGTGGAGTTAGGTATATTGGTTAGTGTGTTGACATTTATGAAATGGTTAGACATTGTTAAGTTATGACTTCTAGTATTGTAATGGGTTATTAGGGCAACCTTCGATTCCTGTAGGCTTAAGTTGCCCATAGATAAGGCCCAGTTTTAGGTCTATCACTGAAGGAAGTGAAAGCAGAGAAATTTGTGAATTTGAGACAAGGTAGGATATCAGTCAAGGAGTATGCCTTGAAATTCCATTAGTTATCCAGGTATGATCCTAAGTCGGTGTCTAGCATGAGAGCTATAATACATAAGTTTTCTTTTGGGTTGCCCCATGAGTTGATTTTGGAGAGTAAGGCTTCCTTGTCTAACAAGGATATGGATATTTCTCGTCTTGTGATTTTTATGCAATAGGTTTAGGAAGAAAAGAAGAAGCAGGCTGAGATTGGTGAGAGGTAAAATAAGAAATATAGATTTTCTGATCAGGGAAGAGGCCAGCAGTAAAACGGTAGAAATGGGGGAAAGTGGCCCAAGAAAAAGTGAAGGAGTTCTAGCTCTTTCTCTACAGCTAGTACTCTTACCCAAAGCTGTCGGGTGATTATTTCACTCAACATTGTAGAGGATACATAGCATAGGGTTCCCAATCTAAGGCTGGTGGGGCTTAGTCTGCTCCATCATATCCTTCTTATAGATTTTATGGTCAGCTGCATCATGGCCAGTGTGAGAAGAGGAAAAATTGATGTTTTAATTATGGTCAGTTTGGCCATATTCAGAATAATTGTCTATCTAGGGTTGCTTCTGGGTTCAATAAGGTTTATGTTTCCTTTTTATAAGCTCCTGCACCAAAGGGTGCTTATTCTGCTTCTGGTACCGACACAGGTCAAAATTACTTATATGCTCTTGGTTCTCATCAGGGATCGGAGGCATCTCCCAATATCGTTACCAGTCTATTGAAACTCTTTTCCTGTGATGTGTATTATTTACTTTATCTAGGGTCTACTCTTTCTTATGTGACCCCATTTATGGTTGTGCAGTTTAGTTTTGGTCTCAAATGTATTTCAAACCCTTTTCTGTCTACCCCAGTGGGTGACTCTGTGGTTGCTAGGAGAGTCTATAGGGGTTCTGTAGTATCAATTGGCATTCGCGAGACTTTGTGGATTTGTTTTAATTAGATAGGTTGACTTTGATATTATTTTAGGAATGGACCGGTTGCACTCGTGCTATACTTCTTTAGACTATCAAACTCGTAAGGTCATCTTTAGTTTCCTTAATGAGCTTATCATTAATGGGAGAGTGGTTCCCTATCCCTTAAGGGGAGGTTCATATTATATCTTAGAGCCTAGAGATTAATCTCCAAGGGGTATCTCTAATATCTAATCCAAGTTAAAGATTCTAACTCAGAGCATCTTTTTTTTCATTTTGTCCTGGTGTTTAGTGAACTTCCCAAGGTCTTCCCTGACGGTTTTCCTTGTATTCCTCCATATAGGGAAATTGATTTTAGTATTGATCTTATTTCGGACACTCGTCCTATATCTATTCCCCCATATACTACAGCTCTGGATGAGTTAAAGGAGCTTAAGAAGCAATTAAGGGATCTTTTAGACAAGGGTTTCATCCCTCCTAGTGTATCTCTGTGGGGTGCACCAATGTTATTCGTACATAAGAAGGATGGTTCCCCTTGGATGTGTATTCATTACTGGCAGTTGAATAAGGTGACGTTAAAGAATAAGTATTCTCTTTCGAGAATAGATGATATGTTTGATCAACTCCAGGGTGCCAATTTTTTATCCAAGATCGATCTTCAATTTGGGTAACATCAGTTAAAGATAAGGGATGTGGATATCCCTAAGATAGCTTTTCGTACCCGCTATGGGCATTTTGAGTTCTCAATCATGTCTTTTGGTTTGACTAATGCCCCGGCAGCATTCATGGACTTGATGAATAGGGACTTCTGTCAGTTTCTAGATTTGTTTGTGATTCTCTTCATTGATAATATTTTGGTGTACTCTAAGAGTGGGGAGGATCATGTTGATCACCTCCACATTGTGTTATAGACCTTGAAAGATCATCAGTTGTATGCTAAGTTCTCTAAATATAAATTTTGGTTAAATATTATTACATTTTGGGTCATGTTGTGTATAGTAAGGGGATCATGGTGGATCCTCAGAAAGTTGTTGTGGTTAAGAAGTGTCCTAGACCCACCACTCCAATCGATATTCAGAGCTTCTTGGGTTTATCCAATAATTATAGGAGATTTGTGGAAAATTTTTCTTCTATTGCTGATCTATTAACCAAGTTGACTCAAAAGAAGCTCAAGTTCTAGTGGTCTAATGCTTGTGAGGGTAGTTTTGAGAAACTGAAAGATATGTTGACTTCAGCCCAGGTCATAACTTTATTTAAGGGAACCGAGGGTTTTATTGTCTACCGTAATGCATCCCGGGTTGGTTTGGGTTATATGCTAATGCAGCATGGTAAGGTGGTTGCTTATGCCTTTAGGCAGTTGAAGGTCCATAGAAGAATTATCTAACTCAAGACTTAGAGCTATTGGTTGTGGTGTTCGCGTTAAAAATATTGCATCACAATCTGTATGGGATGCATGTTAATATCTTTTTTTATCATAAAAGCCTACAGTGTGTATGTTCACTTAGAAAGGCTTAATATCAGGCAAAGGAGGCGGCTTGAGTTGCAAAAGGACTACGATATGAGTTTTCACTACCATCCAGGTAAAACTAATGTAGTTGATGATGCTCTTTGCAGGTTATCCATGGGGATTCTAGCTCATGTGGATGAGTATAAGTGGGAACTAGTTAAAGATATTCACCTTTTGGCTAACCTTGGAGTTAGCCTGGTATGTTGGCTCATACTTGGTTTTGAAAAAGGTTGGTAGCCTTGCATATGAGTTGGATTTGCCTTCGAGCATGAGTTCCATTCATTTGGTATTCCATGTATCCATGTTGCGGAAATATGTGGGTGATCCTTCATTGGTTGTTCCCTTAGAGAACATTGGTATTTCAGATTCTTTGTCCTACGAGGAGGTCCCGGTGAGGATCTTGGATCGGTAAGTTCATCATTTGCGGATGAAAGACATAGCTTTGGTAAAGGTTTTATGGAGAAACAAAAAGATTGAAAAATTTACTTGGAAGCCAAGACGGACATGAAGTCCAAGTATCCATTGCTATTCCCAATTTCATAAATTCGTGCTTGAGGTATGTGTTGATCTTATCATCTTTGTTTTCTGGCTTTTTAAAAGGATAGATTGATTTCCTTGGTATCTTTGTTTTCTAACTTTGTTAAAGGTAAGAGCAGAGGCGTCTAGAGTCTGAATCATGCTTTTATTGCCTTGTCCTATCATTCGGGGACAAATGATCCTAAGTAGGGGAGACTGAAACACTACAAACTTTAGGCCTTGCAAATTTCTCGAGTCTTGACCTTTTTGTTCATTATACGACTCACACCACAAGTTGTATGTTGTGGTGATGTGTTTAGGGATCTTAGTCATATGTTGGTTAGTGTATTGCTAGCCAAGTTTCTGTCCTAGTTATGAGAGATTCCATACGAGTCTATGGTAATGTGATGAGAAGGTAGGGTCTAATCCTGTGTTGTCCAGTGTCTAGCCCTTGATGTTCTGCCTTGCATACGACTTGATGGTACTAGTCGTATGGTATGGTGACGGGTAGGGCAAGGAAGTCGTATGCTGGACAAAAACTGGTGTCAAACTTTCTGATCTACTGATAACTTGAAGATACCACACGTATGTGTTGGTTACGATTTGAAGGGTCAACTCGTACCCACCTGCGAGTTTTCTACAGCATGTAAGCTGAGGGTATTTTGGACATTTCCCACCCCAAGTCCATAAGACCCCATGTCTTATAACACTTATTGGGCATTCATTCTACACTTTAGAACATCAAACACTCTCTAAACTCTGTCTAAAACTCCTCAAGAAAGATTGGGATAGGGTCTCTTCAAGGTTGTTATTAGAGGCTTAAAGATCAAATTCTCTCCGTGAATTTTTGTAACTCAGCCATGTGAATCTTCCTTCATTGTTGGTTCACCAAATCATGTGTATTAAATATTGTTCACGAATCATTAATGGTGGTTTTGAAGACCATGGTTGAGGGTTTCAATGCATAATGTTGAGTATTATTTTCTCATGGTTTAAATTATGATTATACATGTTTTGATAATGATTTTGCATATATGGGTGCTTAGGAATTGCGATTTAAACTAACGGGTCATGGTTAACCTAACTTGATGGTTTTTGGGTTAAATAATGGTTTGTTAATGGTATGCCCTGAACCTGTTTGTGAAAATATCAATGAGAATGATCTTGTCACATGTTGAATTATGTTTTGAACTAACGCATTGGCCTATGAATGTTGATGATTGGTAAATTCTTTTAGGAGGGACTTGTTGGCCGTAAATTTATTTAAATCATAACCTTGGTGGTTTAATTGGCTAAATGGGTTTGAGTCCCAAAATGTTGAATTGAATTAATGTCTTTTTTAGACAATGGGTTCGAGTCCCAAAGTTGATTATTAATGGTTATGGCATGTTGTACGCGTGCAAATGAGGTTGGTATGACAATACCAATGGGATGCCTTTGGTAAGTAATTGGATTAAGGGTTGTGCATGTGCAATGAATGTTTTAATTGGGCTTTAAAGCGGGATGTGTAGCCAGCTGTGAAAGTGGATTCTAAAGGACTACCACTAAAAACTGCACTAGCCGGTGCAGGTATCTATATGATCGGGAGGTTTGAGTCCCCTGAATAAATATATGCATCAGAGGTTAGAGTCCCCCATATTGTCTTTATTGGTGCTTAAGTCGCCTTGATTATTCCGGGAGGTTCGAGTCCCCCATAAAGGCATATACAGATAAGGATATTCTCTGGTTCGTGCAGCTACACGCACTGAGGCCCTTCCAGCTAGGCGAGAGTTGGGTCCATATAGCCTGTGGGTGCCTTGTTATATGAAGATTATGCTACATAGCCTATGGTAGGGTTTTCAAAGTTTATGCTAAACCTTGTTCCCCTTTTCCAGCATGGTATATCTATATATATCTATATATATATGTGTGTGTGTGTGTGTGATCGCATATGATGATTTGGCTTCGTTTTGAATAATGGCATTATCTTATTCATCTATCCTTGAGTTACATGCTAGTGCTCAAACCGCTAACCATCTTCGGACACTGTATCCCCATGCAATGCACGTACAGGAACTTCTACTTTTCCTGAGCAGTAATCAGGTGCTCAAGTTAGTTCATGAGTTGACATTGAAGTAGTGATCTTACATACTTCGAAAGGCTTCATTTCATGGTCCCTGTCTCCTATGTCTTAAACCTTGTTAAGACTTCATTTTGGCTATTTTCAGAGGCATGTCCCGGCATTTTATTGATTTTGGAATTTATAGAGGCTTTATTGGACTACTGTGGACTTAGGTGTGTTATTTTGGTGGATTGGATCGGTGATAGACTATTGTCCAGTTACTGTGATTAGTTTAGATATTTCATGAATAAATATTTGTCTTAGCTTACATTACCTTGTTATAGGCTTGGAATTTATCAGACACTTGAGATTATTGAGCTGACTAGGTTAGGTGAAAGGGTGATCTTTGGTCCACGTGGGACTTGAGATACCCATCACAGCCAAACCCTGGTTTGGTCTGTGATAAGGAGAGATCACAATGATATCTCAATTGGGTGTGATTGGACTACGTGGATCTATTACAATGTCATCTAGTTAGCTCAATGAGAATAGAATTTAGTATATGGACCTAACCATCAACAAGAAGCCTACTTGTGTAGTGGTAGACACTAAAGAAACACATAAATTTGTGATCGAGAATACAAAAAAGATACTAGAGTTGAAGATCAAACCAATTAACTCATGCATAAAGACCGTGAATACCAAGCCTCAAAATGCCCATGGTGTTGGTGTAAATTAGAAAGCTGAAAAGGTATGACAAATTTTACTATTACAATGATAGATATCTTTGATATTATTCTATGATAAGAGTTTTTAAGAAATTGTCATATATTGATCTACTCCTACATCCATTTCCTTTAGGTAATATATTAAGAAGGAACCTGCATGGTGCCTATAGTAATTGTGCCACCTAAACAGAGAGCCAAGCATAACATTCAGCTATGCAGGGAGTCAAAGGTATCAAGACGAGAGAGTCATAATTCATAAAAACCAATATAAGTCTTGAGGAAGAAAAGGAGAAAAAGACACCGCCATGTTCCACATCAATTAGAAGGGATAATCACCGGAGAAAGATATATGAGAAAGACATGAATAGTTATGGTAATTCAAAGATAAGATCTAGGAGTTTATACAATAGCAATGTACCATGTTCATCACAACATCGGGTGGGGGAAAGTGTGATGATCTATCATATTATCACACCTCTTAGGTTTCAAGTGGCACAAAGTTGTCCATGTGGAATGCTTATATTAGAATGAGACTAGTCCTAGGTAGAACATTCTAGAGACATAAACAGAACTCCATTAGAAAACCTTAGGTTTCAATGAAATTACATGGCGGATAGTAGGAATATTCTAGTTGTGCAGGGAATTCTAGAATGTGACTTGTATATAATTTTTATTTACACTTAATCCTCTATAAGAGTAGTATAAATAGAGGGGCATCTATTTTTAAAATCATCAAGTAAATTTGCAAAGTTCTCTCTAAAAAAAATCTTCCTAACAATTCTCTTGAATTCGTTCTACCATTTTCTTAGTGAATCATAGTCTTAGGAAGACTTGGCATAGCAAGAGTGCGAGAATGTAGTGTTGAGTAATAAGTAAGTCGTATGTAAAGCATTATAAAGCATGCTCAAAAACTGGTGGCCTAGTGTTATAAATCATACTTTGAAATAGTGATTTTTCTAATTGAAGAGTATCTTATAACTGGCATACATCATGTGAGCTCATGATGTCCAATAGTTAGCTCGATTGGGGACGCTGCCCTGTACCTTACCAGGGCATAGAACCTAACAAAACTGTGGATCTTACCATTGGTTTAGTGAGGATTTTCTCAAACCAATGACATGATCCTATCCTATGATAACAAACATAACTTTAGAGCATGTCTTATCTGAACGTACACCCTTTGAGGAAGACAAAATCCTCCCAAAATATATATTATATATGCTTATATTCTAACCATTTTATGGTAAACTGATATTCATATTATGGAGCCTTGGATCAAAATTATATCATGAAAATATATCATTGGTGAGCCATGTATCTAAAGTATTTGATATATACTACTATTAAACCTTATCTCCAAGTCTTATGAAAACATGCTAGTCTGAGTTTTTAATATAAAATCCCCTTTCAAATAATTTCTATAAAATATTGGATAGACTTTAAGCTTGAGACAAATTCATAAGATTCTAGGGGGACTACATAAATATGGAATAGAATGTACAACTACGAGATGTACTTAATTTCGTGAGTTCTACTATTTTTATGGAAGGTTCAAGGAGTATCATAAAAATATAAGAAACTAAGCTTCTACAATTCATTCCTAAAGTACTAATTTGATTCTTGGATAAACTAAAATCAAAACTATGATTGTGGGAAAGAACAATATTTCCACACTAAAGTTTAACTTGCATTGCTTGGAAGAATGAATGAGTTAGAAGAACATTATGATTCCTTATTTGAGTTCTTAGAGCGTTCTTTAGACCCTTCTAAGAGTTAGGAAAATAGGAGTATAATGTATGACTATTTTCTAAGTGTTATACTTTTAGGGCTTTAATTTATGGGTAAGGATTTCATAATAAGGTTAGAACAAAAATAACTTTGATGAAAAAAGAGAAAAAAAAATATATTTAGTCGAAATGGGCTTGAGGTGTTGCCTTTCCAAATGACCTATTGGGATATGGGAAGGATATCACACTAGACATAGCCCCAACCTACCAATAATTATTTCTCTGGCGTTTAGCAATGGAGCAATGTGGTGACCATAACATCGACTTGGCAACTTTTCTGGAATTTTGTTTAAAGTTCCAAAACTTGTTCTAGTTGATTTCTAATCAATTCTTGGATCAATTCACTTAATTTTTAAGTTATAACACATGTACAAGACAAATTAAACATGCCTCGAGATGCTATATGTCACAGAACAATCAGCTTTTTTGATATTCTTAGGATTATAAATTGGGACATATGATCTTTTGGTATTACTTAAGGATTTGATTCGGCTTTATAATTTTTGAGGAAGTAGGATCCTTTATTTTCATTATTGTGAAGAGGACATCTTTTATTCACTATAAGCATAAACCCTGGAAATTCTTTTATTCTTGGTTGAATTTATTGAAATTTTTAATTATGAAAGTCTCTTCGTTCACAATCTTTTCACTAGAACATTTTTTGGTCATGTTTAATTTTATTATTCTCGAAGGAGTTATTCTAGAAATATTTAAATATGTAAGACTGCTTGTTCTCAATATTTTCTTTGGAACTTTTTGGTCATGAATAACTTTTTTTCTTGATTTGATTTGTACATTAAAACTTTAATAGTATATTAATAGGAATGCAACATATATGTTGGAGGAATAATTTATTTACTTAACTATAGATCGAGTACAATTGCCTTTTTAATGGAAAACTAGTGATAAATAAGTAAATTTTATTACTCTTGATATTTTTAACAGGATTTGCTCTCTATTTGTCCATCATTTGCTCAAATTAACTAGTTACCTCTAAATCTTTCTTTATTCTCTAGTTTGTGTAGTCTTGGCCCTAAGTGATGCCTTTTTAATCAAAATTCATGAGTAGTCCCTAATTTTTATATTCTTAACAAAGGTCTTAGTCTCTTCAACTGATCAGTCACTTGTGTGTTGCCTATGAATATCTTTGCTTCTTTCTTCTAAGTAGTCCCCAGCATCCAATTATGAATTTAAGAAGATTTGGACATTGGATGAGCTATTTTCTATACGCAGTTCTTTGTAATTTGATCTTCAGTCATTGTAGCACATTTTACATTTGCAGTATTATTAAAAACCTTTCAAGAAAAATAACTTCTGAGAATAAAAACTCATCAAGGATAAAACTTTGGAACATGTATTTTAATACTTATTTGAGGTAGTTCTTCCTAGAGCATGATGACTTATTTTGATCATGTACTTTAAGTTAGCTTTCATTTACAGTAAATAAAATATACATCAATAACAATTGTATCATTTTAGATTGTTTAGGTTCCAGTTGTTGCATAATTTAGCTCCTTCTTGTCTAGTACGAACCTATTCTGGTTACTTCTATAATTGGGTAAGGACCGTTCTGATTCAAACCAAGTTTTTCTGCATTCAGATTTTTAATGTTCTCTATTATTTTTTTAAAGACTAGATCTCCTTTCTAAAAATGCCAAATATTGGTTCTATGGTTGTAGTACTTTTCCATTATTTTTTTGGGATTTCATTTGGACCAAGGCTAAATCTATAAGTTCTTATGCAATATCCAAAATTATGATAACAGATTCATCATTTTTCTGTTATTTATGCAGTTAAAGTGAAAGACTGATTCTCTAACTACTACGAGTATAAGTGTTTTAGCTCTTGTAATAACCTAAATTTTGATAATTTATCTTAAATATTTATTTCTGTGCGATTTGACAAATTTACTCTCACTATAGTTGCATTATGATGTTTCTAGGGTGTGGGATGATTGATACGATTTTCAGTGCATTTTAATGTAGTTGGTGCGAGATGTGATTTTTTATGGTCTTAAAAGCTTACTAGTTGACTTTGGTCAATATTTTTTTATCTGTGCATTGGATGAAAAAATGGACTACACCAGTAGATTCAAAACATCGATTTTATATTGGTAACATAATTGGTGTGGTTTTACGTCTTTTATATCTCATTTTGACCCTCTATTTAAAAAGTTGTGAAAATAGGTCTCAGAGATCAATTCTGTGAAAACAATTTTTTAAAAAAAATTTAATACTGTCATTGAATCTGGAGCATCAAATTTAGTGGGGTAACATAGTTTGTTTGTGTACTCGGGATTATAGATGATTCCTGAGGAGCCCGCAGAGACTTGGAAATCTTTAAGTCTCCAGCTGGTGATTAGGGATCGAGTTTTTGGGTACTTTTCTCCATTTCTAAGATTAGGTAAGCTCTAAACTCATATTTTCAGTCTATAAACCCTTATGTTATTTAAGATAGATTTTTTAAGTATGAGCATACATATATTCTGGGAGTAGTATTTAGCACCGAGAAGGAAATGTGGATGAGCGTATCCAAAATTCTTGGAAACTACGAGCCATCGTAGGTTAAGCTTTTTCACAATATGAATGAAGTATAGTGATCACTTAAGTTAAGGTTCTATTCTGATAGTAAGGGTAGAACAGCTCTTCTAATGTGGATAAAATGTTGGACTCTATGGTAGCTGACATGGTTTATATTGGTTAGAAGAACCTCCCATAAGAAAGAATTAAAGTAACGATTTTAGAAAGTAAATATTGTGGCTCACTAAGCTTATTCATATACTTTATTATCCATGTTTTATGATCTTGCAGTCTTTATTTTTATTCAAGTACAAGGTGAGTCATTTACGCTTAGCAGGCATTATTTGAAAGTGTATATATAAGTTCAGTTCTTGTTTTATTTATGCATTCATCCCCACATATTCAGTACATTCTAGAAGTACTGACACACATATATGTATGTGTACTACATATCTCATAATGTAGGTTTGGGAGCTCATTTTCAGCAGCACGATTGACTACGGACATCATCACCTGCATTCCAACTTTTGGTGAGTCCTCATAGCCCGAGGACCCAGCTTATTAGACTCCTATTTAGTGTTGAAAGTTATTTTAGATCTTTGATTTCCTTTTAAAGTATGAGTCAGCTGGGGTCTGTCCCAGTGGCTCTGTAGTTAGTAATAGATGCTTTGTAGACTGTGTATGTTTTAAGTTCAAAAGTTAGTTTAAGATTTTCAAATTTAAAGACTTACATTAAGATATGAAAAATATTTACCTTCAGTTTCTACATATGCTATTTCACTTTCCATTTGAATTCTAATTTGAAAAGATATCATGAGTTAGCTTAGGGATATTCGTAGTCCTAAGCACCGTGTGACATTTAGGGGGTGCTCCCGGAGCATTACATATACTCAGCTTCTTTGTTAGTTTCACACACAACCTTAGTTTTAAAGAATTCTTTGTCAACATTAGGTTGTGTTCCATAGCCAAAGTCTGCTATAAAATTGTCTAGTCAAAGTATAAAATAGGGGATGAATTATAAGTCTATTAAAATTTAGCTAGTCGACATACTATCTGGAACAAGTCGACTGATGACAAGACAACCTGCAAATAATTATTAATCCCTCAAAAAAAACAATCAAGATGAAGAATATAATATGATAGCATAATATAGATGGCACTAAGATTTTTATACTGGTTCGAAATCAATGTGGTATCCTACTCTAGTCTTCTTGTGTTTCAAGGAGGTTCTCCCTTTAAGCTCTTTATAACTTGAATTGAGTACATCCTTACTAGTTTTTTTTTGCGTTCACCATCAATATTTAAAAGATTGGTTTTCAGTCGCTCACTAACAACAAACAAGGATTTGTTTTTGCTCGCTCTACAACAATATCTCTTTGGCTTTCACTCGCTCACCCAAAAAATGATAATGACAGAACCTCTCAATACAATGGTCACCAAATAATATATTTTTCTCTCTTCTCTATTTTGACTACAAAGTAAATCAATAATAAATTACAATACCTCAGAAGAGTAGAACAAAGAAACTTGAGAGTGGTTAAGATGAAAGTAAGTGTGATTACATATGTCTTTATTAATAATTTTTTGTATTTATAGTACTTGTAACACTCTCTTTAATCTTAAAACAATCTGTGTAGATTTTCTCCTTGATCTTGTGCAACTAAAAATATTTATTTCATAATAAATATTGATTGTGGTTGATTCTTTTTCTCCTCTTTACACGGCAAGTTGTGATAGTTGCACCTCTTATGCTTGATTTTCTTCACTTTATGATCTTGTAAAAATTTGATTAGTTTTCTTATAGATATTGTAATAAAGGATCTCTTGGCATTTTGAACAAATTTAAATGTGGTCTTCCATTGTAGAAGACCCATAAGACTAGTCTTCTATCTATAGCTCCTCATTATAGATTTTATGAAATGTTTTAGTAAATAATCTCAGACATTCTTTCTTTATTTTCTAAATTATTTCAGTCGTTGTATGTGAAATCTCTCATATCATATAATAATTTTTTTCATTCTTGGACTGATGATGTAGTATTTTGTGATCAAAATAGCAGATTAATTTTTCAAAATAATTTAGGATATCTCCTTCCAACAACTATTCAATTATATTTTTGAATATTTTCTTTCTATTTCTGCACCAATAATATACCTTTCAGCATTTCAACTTTTATTACTTTGTAGTGTAAATCCGCCAACTTCCTTTCATAGGTATAGATCTCAAATTTAAATATCTCTATAGAATATCTTCTTTCCAAAGAAATAAATATTATTTTCAATAATTTTTTTGTAGTCTTTTTTGGCTTGTACAAATATTAATTCTTATTTTGTAATTCAAGAGAATTTTAAGATCCTCTTGATTTTATCTTGCATATTTAGTTGAATGTAAACACATCCATCTTCTTGATTTTGGATATCGATCACTTTGAATGTTGACTATTTCACGACCTTGATTATTGGACCTTCCTTAAGTAACAAATTTATCTTGACTTTTTTCTTATGTAGAATACTTTATTCCACGAAATTGTAACAAATATTCTTTCCATAATTCTTGTAGTTTTATTTTATCACTTCATTTTCTTTCATATCTTCTTCTCAATATCTTTTTTCATATTTGCTAAGATCTTCACCAAATTGTTATTCATCAAATAAACATTGATCTGGGCAAGCCTTTTTCTTCTATATATCTTCTCATAATATCTTTTTTTTCATATTTGTTTTTATCTTCATCAAATTAGCCTATATCAAAAATTAATTTATCATGTGTAAATATTCTTTTATTAAATTGTATTAATTTATTGTCATTAGAATAAACACGTGAAACCTTGGACCTAACAATCTCCTTCTTTTTTATGATGGCAAATCATTAAGTACAAAACATACAATTTAAGTAAAAGACAAACTAAGAAGGATGTGAACTTCCCTGAATAAGTGAACTCCTCCTGAATGTATGTCCCTTTGACTCTTGAAGCATTACTGAAAGACTCTCCCTCACTTTGTGCTTCCTTTCTTTTTCTTATACGTTTTCTATCTTAACATCTTAAAAGAGCAAATATTTTATACAGAAAAACTTCTCCCCTTTAACATCACGAAAAAGGAGACGTCTAAGATATAAACATGTACTAATAGGGAGAGTTTTTCTAATTAAATCTCAACATATTTCATAGGATGTATCAATTAGCATATAATGTATATATACTAGTCAATGAAGAATCAAGATCCACAATTATGTATATAAAAATAACTTTAGCAATTTAAATTGACTAGAAAGATTTTGCTAAACAAATAACATGCATTAGCTAAAGAACAGTTAACCAAAAAATATGTGATGTAATTTTTAATTTATAAAATAGTGATAAACTATTGAGTCAATCGTATAATATTTGATTCTCAAGAATCAAAGATGGACGATCTTATACATGCAAATGCACAAATAGCAACCACCATAAAATATTATTAACACCCCTAACCCATCATGAAACATATATGTATAAAAAATATAGTGAAGTAGAAAATATTTTGAATCCATTAAAGAATATTTATGAAAAACTTGACTTTCAAAATTATTCGTTAAAGATCTGCACAATTACAAATAAAAAATATATAATAATTTAGATAGGAAAAAAAATTTCCTTCTTTCAAGAAAAGGGATACAAGATTCTCCATCAGTACATACCAGTTCTTTTTCTCAAAGTAAAAAAATATTTTCATGGATATATTCACTATCCTCAGGGACACTTCTCATGTTACCTTTTATCATCTATATAAAGTTGAGGATCTGTACTTTAAATTTCTCGTGATACACATGAATATGATCTAAGCTTGTCCACTTTATCTTTTAAAATAACTGAGTGTGAGAGTATCTCATTTGGCACTTCATTGAGTGATGTATTTACGAACATCCTCATTTTTAAGAAAAATGAATAAGCTTACCGGAGTATCCATGAATTTTTCATATGAAATCTCTTGAGTAATTTCTTTAAATACTTAACTTTGTTGAAGAAACTTCTCATCTAACTTTACATTAGTTAAAAGTTAAAAAAAGAAAATGAGTAATCATCTAAGTATGAGTACCTTGTAAAATCTTATAAAAAAATTTATACAATTCTCACTAGAGCCACATGATAAAAATATGTGACATTTTAAAATCACAATCATGTTTTGTGAAAAAATATTTATAAGACAAAGAGAAAACAATTTCCATTACTATTCTCTTGAGATAGTATCAAAAAAAAAAAAATTTAACAATTTAGAAACAATTCAAAGCATGGGTACCCTCAAAAAATCATCAACTCTAAGATATGTTTAAAAAAAATTCAACTCTCAGATATGATAGTCAAAATTTTATTTAGTTATAAAATAATTTCTAAAAAAAAAAATTGACATGCATTTTAAAAGTTTAAAAGCTTTATATAAAGTATTCATGAAAAGTAACAATCAATAATAGTCTCAAAAAAAAAAAAAATCTTCGTGTTGTGAAACCTTGGGCTACAAGTTTACCCTCAGTTTTTATAATTTTATCATTTTCATCATTCATTTGAATATTCATAATTGGAGATTGCTTGTATTGGTCATAAGTTTGAATACATTTTCTATTTTATTTACATTCAACTATTCTTACGTTGCTAGAATCTTTCATATTTTAATGCATCTTTTAGTACGACCGATACATGCTATTCATATTAATTTATTGCTTTTTGTCCAGAGTATGTTGTTCATCTTTTATGATTAATTTCACTTCATGAAATATTAGTATAATGAATAATGTCAATAAATATATTTACGATAAATTTTTTTGAAGTCATATAAATAAAAATGTATACCTTGAGTCGTATCAATATTATCCTTACCATGACAATAGACATTTGTAATCAAAATGGTGAAAATATCAACACATGATTTTTTTCTATACCTCATACAAAGATTTCTTAGATAAATCAAAGAGTATAACTCATGAAACTTGTAAGTATTTATCAATAGCAAAAATACATATCATTTGTCTTCAAGATTATCAATATGTCCAAATGACGAGATTAAGAAGGACATGAGTAAAACATTAGTATGCTTATCAAAATAAAAAAATATAGCACATGATTCATGCAAGATAAAACTTAAACACACAAATCTATAAATCAAACGTGTATGAAATCAATAAATGTAACACCCCGCATTTTCGAGTTAGAAAGTGAACCATCATTTCTAGGTGTGTAAGCTCTAATTCCATGGTTTATATTTAAATTTATGAGTCAGGATCTTTATCCTAGTGTATGAAGTGATTATGATGTGAAAAATGTTCATATAAATCGCTTAAAGCAAAGTCGAGCAAAGAATCCTTCATTCGTTCAAAGTTTGATATTCGATTCTACAAGGATCCACTTTGAACATGTATAACTTTAGACACACGTAGAATATTTCATATTAAGAACCACCAAATTGTAGATAATTGAATTATCTTTTCAACGATGCCAATTTTACCTAAATTCAATATACAAACAAAAAGTTATGGCATTTTCTGTGTGAGGCAGCAAACCGACGCGATAGCAATGCTATGCATTGGCCAGCGCATTACGAAACTGCTTCACATGTTATTTTAGTTCCTTAAGGGTATCGGGGAACTTGAGTAATATTGCCTCACCCAAATTCCATCCTTAAATCATATTAGGTCTATTAATAACGTCTTAACTCTCAAAAATCTCTAGTTCATCTCTCAAGAACACAATAGGAGAAAAATAACTAGGGTTTGGGCACTCGAGCTTAAAGGTTAAATCTTTTTAAAATTTCTTCGTGATTCTTCACAATTAATATACGTGGAGTTTTTCTAAAACTCATGGGCATAAGAAAACTGTTTCAATAACATTTAAACATTGTGAGATCATGAATTTGTGAAGGGTTCTGGAAGTTATGTTTATAATTTTACAATATGAATTCCTTAATAATATTATTATTTTGGTCTTGAGGCATTTCCCCTAAATTTGATTTGTATTGTATACAAATATGTATGTAATTGAATTTGAAGATTTAATTGAGAGCATGAACATATAGAATCCCTCTCTTGCTATGGATCCCCATTGTTTACATACGATATGGATTGTTTTAAATGCATTTTTGAGAAGCATAATACAAATGTCTTGATTTTTGTGTATGACTTGATTCTAGTTTTGGATTGAAGAGAGAGGGGTTTTACATTTTAATAATGTTGAAGATATATAACGAAAAAGTTGCATGATTTGTCACAAACTTCTTGACCACCACATGTTTGTTGAAATATTGAAAAGAGAGATTCTTTGCATAATTTGACTTATATTTTGAAGTATGAATTCTCTTGAACTGTTTGAATGATATGGTGGTCCAAACTTTATGTTTTGAATGAAGATATTATAACATGATATCTTTATAGCTTAGAAATATGACTTTCAAGTCTTGAAATCATGATACCAATCAGATTGAATACCATAACAGAGTAGGATTTTCAGATTTTGATCTCAGAGAATACATGTCTTAAAGATCTAAAAATGGGCTTAAAGAGAGTTAGATGTTTACCAAAAGAAAGTACAATTTGAAGGACTCAAAAACTGTAATTTACCGACACGGGGTTATGGTACCATGTTGCGTGGTCTTGTGTACCTTGATTTATATCATCCCACTTTGGTACTATGGTTACAAGCCATGCTTTATAGTTTTGTGCACTACCATGACATGTTGATTTGATTGGGGATCATGGCACCATGTTGTGTGGTCTTGCGTGTCGCCCCATACTGATACTCCAATCCTTACGACAAACTTGGATTGGAAGTTTGTCTACTGAGTCAAGGGCGGATTTTATATAGCCCATGGAATTACAGATTGTAGGGTGTACCATCTAGCTCAGAAGTAACATAAAGAGCGGTTTATGATTTCAAAGAAATATTTCAAGGTCTTTAAAGTGTGCCTATGTGTTTTCATATATTATATGTTATTATATGTAAAAAGTTTTATAAATTGCTCTCACTTATGTTATATAAAAATACATTAGTTTGGATTGCTCTACATACCAGTACATCTGTATTGACCTCTTATATTTCAGAATTCTGAGACATAGTCCTGGGATTTCGGTAAGCAGTAGATTGACTTGTTAGAAGTTTGCAGCAGGTGAGCCTCCCTTACTTTAGAAGGCCTGGTTATGAAACTTCTTATTATTATTTTATTTTGATTCATGGTCCGACTGGGGGCCTTGTCTCAGATTTCAGACAAATGTTATTTTCAGTTGTTAGAGATTTCGCAGACTGATGTTAGATTTTGGCAGGGGTTTATGGTTTTCATTCCAGATTGTTCAATTGAATTATGATATTGATCATGATTCCATATTATTTTATATTTTTACATTTTCCTTCATGTTATATGGAAGTGTGTATGATTGTCAGATAGAGAAGGGTGTTCAGGCCTTCACGGTTTCGGATGTCCGTCACGGTTAGGGCCCCAGCTCGGGTCGTGACAATAAAAATCACATACTTACTTGTTTTAAAACTTATGTCATGATATATATTAAGAAGTGAAAGATATGTATTCAAGTTATTCGAAGTTGCTTGAATAGTGACAACAACATAGTAGTATGTCACATTAGTCAACTCAAAGCTATATATAGTTGACTAGTATCAAAATATACATGGTAGGCTAATTAAGATTAATAAAGCAGTTAGATACACATCCTCTATAGAAATGAGAAGAACATGAATAATATTTTTTGACATCAATCATTTCATTTTTATCATCACAAGTTATAGCCTCTTCATTTTTTAATAACACATATAAACTTTCAAGCATTTTCGTTCTTGTATTCCTTGATCAGCTGCTATACAAATTAATAATTTCTTTTATGGCAAAATTTAAGGAGTTTCTACAAAATAAATTAGTTTATTTTTGGTACCTAAGACTTCTTATGTCCTTCAAGACTAGGTCAATGTTGTTAGTATTCGGTTTGGGCCTCCATACTCAATCATATGTATTTACATAGAAAATTTTATATTTATAAAATTTATGATATCTTTTACTACAACAATGATAATTTTGAAAAAAAAAACTCTTAAATGACCAATGGATGAATCAACTTGTCAAAAGCAAGTTTGTCACTTTTAGATTTCTTTCAGTTGACTTCATAAAACAAAATATTTTATCGATCATGACAGTTATGACTGACTTATATGCCAACCTACTAAAGGAAAGGTTTTCATTGATAGGTTCCTTATCAGTTGACCTAAAATGTTGAGTTAACTAATTTGACCTAACTAAGATATCAGTAGTGCATTTACTATGCTATTAATTTACAATGCAATCCTGGATTTCTTCCTGAAGAAAATCTTTTTCTGTTTCACAAGCTTTCAATTTTAGTTCCCAGTCTCTCTTCACTTTGAACTTTTTTAAAGTTTGTCATCAAAAATTTAAATTAAATTATTTATAGCAGGATATAATAAATTTTGAAGATCATTACATCTATTGTAAGTTAAATATGTCACCTCAATGGTTTCTTCTAGTGCCAAAAAGCATATGTGGGACCTTTCTTCTTTTATTTTCTCTGTGTCAGATGCATCCTCATCGCTCCAAGTCGATGTTCTTTGATTCATCTTCTTGAGATTAGGATACTCTAAGCCAATATGGACGAACTCACCACATTCATAAGAGTGTATGTTCCTCATTTTTTGGACTTCACTTTGGTCCTCTTGAATATCCTGGATGAATTTAACTCTTTTCTCTACTTTTTCCTTCTTTTACTTTTGATATTTTTGGATATCTTATTCATATTTTCTTGACCTCCTTTATTTTTTTATGATGCCCTCGTGAATAACTTCCAATCTATTTCATATTTCTTAGCAGTTTTACAGGTGGATATTTTCTCATATTCTACTTCACTAAGAATACAATAGAGCCAATAGATTGCTCTAGCATTTGTTTGCATAGTATCTTAATACTCTTCTGTGTAATCAAATATAGATGCCTATTTTTCATCTTTCTTCCATCATTATTTTTTTAAAATAGGCCTTGGCCAATTTTGAGTAACTAGCTATGCTTTAAAATCTATCGATTTAACATAGAGCTTCATACTTGTCTTTTCCTGACTATAATATAGACTGTTGAAGTAGGACGGTCCGCTTATTGAGAGTTCCTCTTTAAATATAGATTCAGTGATTTGATGCCCTGCCAAGAATCTTCATTCACTTGAAAATAAGCAAAACTAAATATGTGAGATGAGGCTCTGATACCAATTAAAAGTACAAGAGGAGGAGGTGAATTATAAGCCTGTTAAAATTTAGCTAGTCAACTACTGTCTAAATCTAGTCAACTGATGATGATAGAATCTGTAAATAATTATTAGTCCTTTAAGTAAATACTGATTCGGAATCAATGTGGTATCCTACTCTATTCTTCTTGGGTTGCATGGAGGTTCTCTCTTTAAGCTCTTTGTAACTTGAGTGGAGTACATCCTTAGTAGTTTTTCACGTTCACCACCAATATTTATAAGATTGATTTTTAGTTGCTCATTAACATCAAACAAGGGTTGGTTCTCGCTCTCTACGACAATGACTCTTTGATTTTTCACTCGCTCGCCAAAAATAATAATGACAGAACCTCTTAATACAATGCTAACCAGATAATATTTTTTTCTCTCTTATCTATTTAGACTACACAGTAAATCGATAATGCATTACAATACTTATGAAGAGCAAAACAAAGAAACTGGAGAGTGGTTAAGATGAAAGTAAATGTGATTGCATATGTCTTTACTAATGATTTTTTGTATTTATAGTACTTGTAACACTCTCTTGAATCTTCAAACAATCTGTGCAAATTTTCTTCTTGATCTTGTCCAATCAAAATGATTTGTTTCATAATAAATATTAATTGTTATTGATTCTTTTTCTCCTCTTTACAAGGCAAGTTATGATAGCTGCACCTCTTATGCTTGATTTTCTTCACTTCATGATCTTGTAAAGATTAGGTTAGTTTTATTATAGATATTGCAATAAAGGATCTCTTAGTATTTTAAAATAACTTCAAATGTGTTTTTTCTGTATAGAAGGCCCATAATATTTGTCTCTTATCCTCATTATAGATTCTATGAAATATTTCGGTAAATAATCTCGGACAATATTTCTTTATTGTCTAAATAAATTTCAACCATTGTATGTGAGATCTCTCATATCACATATTAAATATTTTCATCCTTAGACTAATGATGTAATATTTCATAATCAACATAGCAGATTTATTTCTCGAAATAATTTATGTTATCTCCTTCTAATAAGTATTCAATAATATATTTGAATATTTTCTTTCTATTTGTGTACCAACAACATATCTTTCGGCATCTCAATTTTTATTGCTTTTTAGTGAGAATTCGACAGATTTCTTTCTTAGGTATAGATCTCAAATTTAAATATCTTTGTAGAATATCTTTTTCTAAAGAAATAAATATTCTTTTCAATAATTTCTCTATGCTCTTTTTTTGGCTTGTACAAATATGAACTCTTATTTTGCAACTCAAAAAAAATTCAAGATCCTCTTCATTTCACCTTGCATCTTGATTTGAATTTAAATACTTATATATTTTTTATTTTGAATGTTGACTCTTTGGCGAACTTGATTATTGGACTCTCCTTAAGTAACAAATTGATCTAAACTTTTTTATTATATACAATACTTCCTTCCATGGGATTATAGTAAATATTTTTTTCATGATTATTGTATCTTTATTTGATCAAGTAATTTTCATTCGTATCTTCTTCTCAATATCTTTTTTTCATATTTTTTGAGATAATCATCAAATAAACCTTGATCTGAACAAGTCTTTTTCTTTCATTGATTCTCTCATAAAGATCTTTTTTTTTTGTATTTTCTTTATCTTTACCAAATCTTTTTTCATCAAATAAATATATATCAAAAATAGATTTACCATACTTAAATGTTCTATTATTAAATTGTATTGATTTGTTATCATCAAAATTAACACATGAAACCTTGGACCTAAAATCTAGGAGATGGAATTTGATAGTATTTGATGACTTGTATGTCAATTCATACCCACTAACATCTATCGCTCACTTGGACATCTTACACAATAGTTCAGACTTGTGAATTACAGTCTTTAAGGTATAGATTGACGCAATAATAATTAGATGGCACTAGAAATACAGCCGCAATTCGCTAGCGGCTATAACCAACACAAAATCAAATATTTTTTAACTACAAATATCTAGTTTCTACACTTTCCAAAGTTTTAACAATTTCATACGTTTTATTTTCAAAACTTAAATAGTGTTGATCACTACCTCAAATATTTCCTGATACAAAACCATCAATTCTCATTTTTTTATTTTGGAAGCAACGAAGACATGTATTATTTAAGAACCTCAATTCCTGTTGACATTTTATAATCTACTTAAAGTCGTTTTTCTTCTTTGACAAAGAGAAATGTATGACTCCTTTCAGAAAAATGAGACGCATAAAGTCTCAATGTTGCTAATCTCTCAATTATTCTTTGTGAAAATTTCACATCTTTGAGAATTTTCAAGATTTATTTTATGAATTTAATTTTTGGGGGTTGACTTTGATTCCTCCATTTGACATAAGAAAAAATGAAGAAAATTTTTAGAACCAATACTGAAGCACACTTTTAATATTTAACTTCATGTTGTATTTATTCAAAATTTCAAATGTTTCAAATGGTCTTCAACTCCATATACTTATAAACATGCCATTCATATAGACTTCTATCATTTAACCTATATGTTACTAGAACATATTATTAATTACTCATTGGTTTGTTGCTCCAACATCTTCAATCTGAATAGCGTCACATTATCATAATATGTTTATTTTTTAGTGATAAATAAGAGTTCTTTTGATACTTCAAGTTCATCTTTACTTGATTATATTCAGAGTATGCATCAAGACTTAATAAGTCAAGTCTCGTTATTACTTTTACCATTTGATTTATGTGAGACAATAGAAATTGATCTTTTGGACGATCCTTATTTAAATCCTTGAACTCTATACATATTCATAGCTTATTCTCCTTTTTAGGTACTAACACTACATTGATATTCATTTTATGTGTTCTACTTCCCAAGTGAAGGTTATAACCAACAACTTACTTAGATCCTTCTCTATCAATTTATTTTTATATTCAGACATTAGTCACCATTTCTATTTCACTGAAGAAATGTCTAGGTCAATGCTTATTTTGTGACCTACGATCTCTGATAAGATACTTGCCTAAATGGTACCACAAAAAATAATCCAGGCTAGTTTTAAGAAATTTTAAAAAAAAATCTTCGCTTTTAGAGTTAATTTGGCCCCCAAGTATACCTTAATATTTGGTAGATACATGAACAAAGACACTTTATTTAGTTGTTCTATAGTCGATTTGGTGGCACTAGATTCCTATGAAACTATGAAATTTCTTAGGATCAGATACTCTTCTTCAGATTCTTCCCCTTGATTTGGCTTTTGATTTACTTCTTAAGTTTCACTCTTTTAATCTCGATTCTTATTTTTGATGATATTTACTAGAGATGACTTTTATTTATATAGTTGTTATTTAGCCTCCTTAGTTAGTTATTTTTTCATGATTTTGCCTATTGCAAATATTTTTGTTGCTACTAGTTGCTCCCCTCGAATTTATCTAATTCTATCGAATGTCAAAAACTAGAGCAATAAATATAATATTGAGGTTACAACTTTTAAGTTATACAGCCATTTCCTTCTAAATAAATTACTATACCTTATCTCACCATCTATTGTATAAAACATGTTTGCTTTCACCATTCCTCCAACATTAATTAATAATGTGATTTCTCCTCTAATATTTCAATTTTCATGTTCAATTAGGAGAGGATTATTATATCCTAAATTACTTCATCGAGCATTTATATTTGTTCTATGAATTTCTAATGAATTACATTGATTGAGCTACTTGGATCCACTAAAATACATTTAATCTAAAAATCAGTAATGTTTACAGTAATTATTAAATTGTCATTGTCAGATTTTTTTGGTTCTTTCCAAGTCTACATCACTGAAGATGATTGATTCATCAATATCGCCAACTGTTATTTTCATGACATGACCTGGTGCAATTGGTTAAATTTGTGCTTGTGCATGTTTGCTTCTACCAAAGTTATTCTTAGCTTGATTACTGAGGAATTATGTTAAATGACCTTCTTCTAGTAGTTGGGATAATTGTTCTATTAAGTAACAATAGTCCCTAGTCCTATGACCGTGTGTTCGATGAAAATTATACACCATGCTTGGATACCTCTGATTTGGATTAAACCTGGTTGGTTTTTACAATCTAGCCTCTTTAATCTTTTTATTGTTTCTACTAAATAAACCAGATCCATGTTGAAGTAGTATTCAAAAATACATGGTTCCTCCACTTTATTCACCCTCGTCATTGACAGTGCTACTTTATTTTTGTTCTATAGACCTTTTTTTTTGGTCTGATCACTCTTTTGTCAAATCATGCCCTTTTTGGTACTTGAGAATACTGGATTTGATGTCCCTGACCTATCTGATTGTGTGGTCTTTCCATTTAACAGTATAATTAATACATTTTCTTTAGTGACTTTAAGTCGTAGTCCATATTTTTTTCTAGTATGTCTGGCTATATAAGCCCACGTATGTGGTAGAGAAAATTGATCAAATTTCACTCTAATTTTCAAACTATATCTATTGTGGATATCTTTCCATGTTATAGCAGAGAACTCTAGCAAATGTTCTTTTAATTTTAATGAAGCACTTAAGCTCTTCAGGTTGATCCCTTTGATTAAAGCTTTTGCAATCCATCCCATTCATTTGGAACTGGATAGCAACATTCTCTCCCTTAGAAAGTACATCACAAATTTACTATCCGGGGTGTGCTTGTATAAAGGAATCTACAAGATATGGTTCAATCTCATATGGTTCCATGTCGTTGCCCTTTACCGTGCATATGTATGTTGCTATATATTCTGATGGATCTATTATTCCATTATATTTTGGAATGTTGAGCATCTTTAACCTCTTGGGTATCAACTTCAGGGTTGCATTTGGTGGGAATGACAATTTAATGTATTTTCTTGAATCTGAACCCTTAAGGACTAGAATTTAATCCATTCAAATATGAAATTCCTTCTAATTTTCGATTCCCATTCAAATTAAATACCAGAACACTTTCCAAATGTTTTTCATTCCTCTAAAGGTCACACAACATCAAATCTAAGTTTAAAGTGCACGAAAATATAATAAATAATACTATAAATTTTGAAGGTGTTACACTCGAGTTCTCTTCTTTAGAGGATGAGGGATCGTATAAATAGCTATTGGAGCAGAGAATGATGTCTAGGCTATTGCAGTAATAGAGAATGATGTCTAGGCTATTGCGGTAATAAGTTTTTCATGTTGGTAGTGAATTCTTATCACCTATAATTTAAATTCATACGTGAAGCTCTTGTAAAATCCTAATAGGTGTCAATTCTATATACTCGTTGGTTGCATGAACAATTTATTATATGAATTATATATTCTAGGGAAAAGGGTCATATTTGCCTTGGACACTCAAAAAAGGCTCATAGTTGCCGTTCGTTATACTTTTTGTCTATATTTGTCTTTGGCATTCAACTTCGGACACATATTTTTTCTTGGGGTTTCAAGTAAACCAATTCTTTCTTTCCTTCAGCCATCAAGGAAGAAAGCAGAAAGTATTTCACTTACTATGTCCCACTTTCATTATACTGTGTTAAGCTTACATGATCCCTACATGTCGCCTACGTGAATATATTCTATCACAATTAAAAAAATTATTTATATTTCTACCTGACCCAATTGTTAAAACCCGGCCCACCCAATTGTAAAACAAACGGCTTCAAAGCATGAAAGATTTTTAGGTGAAAATGGTATCAATGTTTCTTCTATATTTCCGAAATCTGAATAAATTAAACTCAAACCATGAAAAAAGAATTACAGGATTCAACAACTTAACTTGTATTCAGATAGATCTACCTAAATATCTTGCACACCCTGACATTGATTTTGACAATAGTACAAAGATGCCTTTATTTACCATGGAATTCACCATTCATTTTACAGTGGCAGTGAAGTGCAATTTTAAGCATAGCGTACATTTTGTTAAGTTAATTTGATATACTAGTGTATGCTTCCAAATTGTATCTAATAAGATATGGTGATCTTACTATTTAAGGTCAAATTCAGCTTCTTCATGTGATCTACTGGTAACATTCAAGCAAAAGCCATCATAGATTTATGTAATGCTTATTGTAACTATCACAACCCAAACCAAGGCCTGGACGTGACGGATATCTCAAGTCCATCATGGACCAAAGACCACCCCCTTTGACTAATCTAACAAAACAGATACACTAGCAGTGGATAAATTCCAAACATATAACAAGATAAGATATAAAAGCTCAAAAGAGTCTAAGATAAGTCGGTATCCAACAACCGATACCGATAACCAACATCAACACCCATACCAATGTCCACAGTAATATCCACAGAGCTTCTAAACAAAACCATGACAACTCTAAGTTGGGACATGCCCCCGACTCTAACAATGACAATTACAATGATAATATTAATGATAATGATGATGAATTTATTTCTACTTATGAGAAAGATACTGGTGGAATGATCAAGTCATCTAGAGAATGGAAGCTCACCACTTCATCATAACCAACCAATGACTGAGCCAATTCACCTAAAACTGTACAGAAAAAGCAGACTTGCCTTTGGACCATGGATCGTATGGGGATACACCATCTGAAAACGATTAAGGGGTTGAACACTAGCATGTAACTCAGAGATAAGGATAAAGTAATGACAATTCAACATCCAGTTCAACTCAATGTACATGATTACATACATGTGTGCATATATATATATACTTATATAAAATATTGGGATAGGGAAAAAGGTTTAACATGCACTTTAAAACTTTAGTCTGGATTGTGTAGCTTAACTATCATATAACAGTACCCACGGGATATATGGGCCCCAGCTCTCACCCTCTGGTCAGGCCCCAGTGCATGTAGCCACACGAACCAGAGAATAATTTCATATATATGCACGGGAGACTCAAACCTCCCAATCATATACCAACATGACATAAGCACCCGATCATGTAATGTAATATTAAGGACTTGAACCTCCCAATTATATAATAAGGTGGACTCAAACCACCCGGTCATAAGCGCCGGGACTCGAACCCCAGGCCACTTCGACCCCCGTGCCAGTTAATGGGGTTTTAAGTATTGGTCCCTTGGGACCTCCACTTTCACGGCCTAGCTACACAACCTTTTTAAGCCCTATTAAAACACTTTTATCACACATTCTCATTCATTGAACCACAATACACACTTAGGCATACACAGCTAGTATCGTCATACCAACTATACTAGCAAAGTAACATCATCATGCCATTTCAGTCTATTAACATGGAGAAAAGAACTCCCATTATTCATTAATACAAGGTGGGGGAACACCGACTACCTTTGTTTATCAAATCAAACCATCATGTTTTGAATACCTCTTTATAGCATCCAATTGTTCAAAAACTAGTTCAATGCGATTATACCCATACTTAAAACCACATTCACAAAATTGGATTGGGGTAATACCAATTCAATTGTCAATATTCACAAAATTTAGGGAAATCACAATCCCCTAGTTTATTCACCATAACCATGCACCCCACAAGTTTTAAACCACAATTAAAGTATGAACAATCATATGCAAACCATGGGAAACATTATTCAAAAACAAACATTCAAAACCCTCAACCCATGTTCCAAAATCAGTATCATAACCATATGAATAACACTTTAAAATACATATTTTAACAAAATAATGTTTGGGGAAGAGTAACATGCCTGAAATATCAAGAGTTATGGAGAGAAATTTCCCTTGGAAACCCTAAGTATCTTGAACTTGGAGAATTGAGAGAGTTAAGAAAGCTATTTAAATTATTTATGGAGTGATAATAACACCCTAAAGGGGTTTTAAGTCTTGGGTTATGATTTGGGGAAAAGGGGAAATATCCAAAAGTATCCTTAATGAAAAAACTAAAATTTGTTGCCCAATCATTACGGGTGACCTTACGACTCATAGGGTCACCCTACTACTTATATTATGCAGTCATAGGTTGGAAAATATCCTTGGGATAACACACTAATGACCCTACTACTTGAGCCCTACAACTCATAATGAGACCCTACGACTCACAGCGTCCAGTTGTAGTTAACATAGAAACCATTTAGAAAAACACTGGACACCCAACGACTTAGACAGCATGACTCGTAATGTCTTAACAACTTGCTAGGGGCCAATCATAATCATTTCAGAAACCAAGGGCAACATCCACTGGTCACCCTACGACTTGGGTTCTATGACCCGTAATGACACCCTACGACTCATAGGGAGAGTCGTAGCCAGGGAAATAATATTAAAACTCAAAAAATTTTCAAGGACCAAAACCCGAGATGTTTCATTCTCCCCCTCCGTAAGGATTATTCATGCTTGAATGATAGGATAATGCATCCCTTAGTACAATTTAACACGTAATACAACCACGTTTACCTTTAACAAAGATAGAAAACAAAGATGTAAAGAAAATCATAATTTCTTTTAACAAAGTCAGAAAGCAAGGATGTTAAGATTAACACATACCTTAAGCACGATTATCTAGAACGGGGAATAAGAATGGTACTTGGGCTTCATGTCCTCTTCAGCTTCCCAAGTAGCTTCTTCAAACTTTTGGTTCCTCCTTAGAACCTTCACCAGAGACACTTCCTTTGTGCTCAACCGATGGACTTACCGATCCAAAATCTCAAGTGGTAAATCTTCAAATGATATAAGTCTGAAACACGAACACTTTTCAATAGAACCACCAAGGAAGGACACCCATGCACTTCCCTAAAATCAAAACATGAAAAATCGGGTGAACGGAACCCAAACAAGGAGGCAACTGTAACTCTTAAGCCACATTGCCCACTCTCTTCAAGATCAAATACAGGCTTATATAATGGGGACTAAGTTTCCCCTACTTTCTAAACTGTATAACTTCCTTCATGGCAGATACTTTCAAGAACACCCAGTCGCCAACTTCAAATTCCAACTTTGTTTGCCTCATGTCCTCATAGGACTTTTGGCAACTTTGGGAGGTCTTAAGCCTATCCTGAATCACCTTCACCTTATCCATAGCTTGGTGAACCAAATCAGGACCGAACAACCTAGCTTCGGCAACCTCAAACCACCCAATAGGAAAGAGACATCTCCTACCTTACATAGCCTCAAACAGAGCCATCCCAATGCTAGAGTGATAACTATTATTATAAGCTAACTCAATGAGAAGTAGATGATCAACCCAGCTACCACCAAAGTCAATCACACAAGCCCAAAGCATATCCTTCAATGTTTGAATGGTTCTCTCCACTTTCCTAACTGTATAAGGATGGAAAGCAGTGCTAAGTCTTACCTCAGTTCCCAAACCTCTCTGAAATAAATGCAAAAAGTTAGACCAAAACTGTGTACCTCGATCTAAAATAATAGAAATAGGCGCACCATCCAACTTAACAGTTTCCTGAATGAACAACTTTGCATAATCCTCAATTGAGTAATTATTCCTCACAGGTAAGAAGTGACCAGACTTGGTCATCCTATCTATGATAACCCAAATCAAATTAAACTAACTGTGTGACCAAGACCGGTAACAAAATCCATATTAATCACCTCCCACATCCACACAGGTAACTCAATTTCTTAAAATAATTCACCAGGACTGAAGTGATCCACCTTCACTTGCTGATACACCATGCACTTTGCCACAAAATTGGACACATCCTATTTTATGTTATTCTACTAATAGATTTCTTTCAAGTCATGGTACATCTTTGTCGAGCCTTAGCCAAGATCCTCTCTCTTAGTACATCAAAATTTGGAACATACAACCTACCTTGGTACCTCAATACCATCACCACCAATCTTGAAGGCCATCACTTTGTTGTGACCCATATCAACCTTGATCTGCATCAAGATAAGATCCAAAACCTGCTTCTCTTTTACCTCAGTACCAAGAGATATTTTCACCACCTCTTGCATAATCATATCTCTATCCTCAGAGTCCAAGAGAAAAACTTTAAGATTTACCAAATAGTGAATATCCTTCACCAAACCTTGCTTCTTCTCCTCTATATGAGATAAGTTTTCCATGGATAACCTGCTAAGAGTATCAGCAACTACGTTAGCTTTGCCTGGATGGTAGTGTAGACTCATGTCATAATTCTTACGAAACTCAAGTCATAGACATCTCCTTTTCCTAAGATTCAACTCCTTATGGGTGAACACATACTATAAGCTCTTATGATCAGAATAAATATTAACATAAACTCCATACAAGTAATGGCGCCAAATATTCAAGGTAAATACCACAGCCAACAATTCCAAATCATGAGTCGAATAACTCTTCTCATGGACTTTCAACTATCTAGAATCATATAAAACCACCTTTCCAAGCTGCATCAACACATAACCCAGTCACATACAGGATGCATCACAATAACCCACAAAGCCATCAATACCCTGGGGCAGGGTCAAAATAGGAGCAGAAGTTAACTTATTTTTCAACTTCTCAAAGCTTCCCTCATAAGGATCGAACCACAAAAACTCTACCTTTTTCTAGTCAACTTAGTCAATGGAGTAGTAATAGATAAGAAGCTCTCCACAAACCTCCTATACTAACCGGTAAAACCCAAGAAGCTCCAAATATTGATTGGAGTAATGGGCCTAGGCTACTTCTTAACCACTACAACTTTTTGTTGATCCACTATGATCCCTTCACTAGAAATAACATAACCCAAAAAAGTAACAATATTCAACCAAAACTCACACTTTGAGAACTTAGCATACAACCGCTGATCCTTAAGGGTTTTCAACACTATATGGAGGTGATAGGTATGATCCAACTCACTCTTTGAGTACACCAGAATATCACCAATAAACAAAATCATAAATAAATCTAATAATTGATGGAATACCCAATTCATAAGATCTATAAATGCCACTAAGGCATTAGTCAAACCGATGGACATCACGAAAAACTCAAAATATCCATACCGGGTTTAGAAAGAAGTCTTAGAGATATCCACCTCCCTAATATTCAACTGATGATAACCTGACCAAATATCAATCTTGGAAAAGTACTTAGCTCCTAGAAGCTAGTCAAATAGGTCATCAATCCTCGAAAGAGGGTACTTGTTTTTCATTATCACCTTATTCAACTATCGATAATCTATGCACATTCAAAGGGACCCATTATTCTTACGCACGAAGAGCACAGGAGTACCCCATAGAGACACACTAGGATAAATAAATCCCATATCAAGAAGATCTTTCAACTATTCCTTAAGTTTTTTCAACTCAGCTAGAGCCATTCTATAGGAAGGTATAGAGATAAGACGAGTGTCTAAAAGAAGATCAATCCCAAAATCAATCTCCCTATCGGGAGGAACACCTAGAAGATTATCGGGGAATATTTGGGAAACTTACAGACCACAGGGATAGATTGTAATGAAGGACCCTCTTAATTGGAATCTTTAACTCAGACCAAATGATAGAAACACCCATTGGAAACAAACTTCTGGGCTTTAAGCTAAGAAATGAATATTCTCTTAGGCACTAAGAAACTACCTTCCCACTCAATCACCAGTTTATTCAGGAATTGGAAACTGACCCTTCTAGTCTGACAATCTAAAGAGGCATAGCACAAATGGAGACAATCCATCCCCAAGATAACGTCAAAGTCAACCATATACAATTCTATCAAGTCTACTAAGGTTTTCCTATCGCATATAGACACTACACAACCCTTACATACCCATCTTTCCACAACAGAGTCATCCACTAGGGTAGACATGGAAAAGGGATCAAGAATACACTCGAGAACAAAACTAAAATAAATAGTCATGTATGGAGTCACATAAGAAAGCATAGTACCCAAATTAAGTAGAAATTACATATCATGTAAAAAGAATTGTAACATTCCAGTGACAACATCGGGAGATGCCTCAAATTCTTAGTGAGTGGCAAGAGCATAAAGGTGATTCCGACTAGTGCAGGAGCCAGAAGTAGCACCCTTTGGTGCAGGAGTTAAAGAAGCAACAATTGGGACCTTACTAGCCCCAGTAGCAGCATAACTTGAAGGATAGTTTCTCTGCATGTGGCCCAATTGACCATACTTAAAGTAGTTATTTCTCCCCTCCTTACAAAACCATGATACACTTGCCCGCGGAATCAGGAAGGAGGATAAAAAGGGGATAAATAAGCTCTACTAGCCTAATACTAGGTACCCCATGCCCTGGGACTATTACTGTTCTAGAAATGGTGATTATCGAATAGATTAGGATATGGAGCACTAGCCGTAGAATAGAAACCAGAATTGCCCCACTTCTTCATAGACCATTTTCTCCTATTTTTACCACTCTACTGCTGACCGCCATCGTGATTCAAATAATGAAACTTCTTACTCTACCTTTCCCTCATCTTTTCTTGCTTCTTTTTTTCCTCCTTAACCCATTGCATATACATCACTAGTTGAGAGATATCCATATCTTAGTTCAACAAGGTGGCCTTGCTCTCTAAAATCAAATTACAGGGTAACCCAAAAGCAAATTTCCTTACTCTATCACTCATACTAGACACTAGCTCAGGAGCATAACAGGATAACTAGTGAAATTTTAGGGCACACTCTTTGAAAGTCATTCTACCCTGTTTTAGATTCACGACTCCTCAGCTTTAGCCTCTCTTAACTTCTGATTAAAGAAATAATCTAGAAAGGCACCCAAAAACTCATCCCACAGTTCTAATTCTGCATCATCACCCCTAGATTGATCGCACTCCTCATACCACTGATAGGCCATATCCTTCAGCTGGTATACGGAAAGATCAACACCCTCAGATTCAGAAGCATGGGTCATATAAAATATCTTCTCTATCTCATTAATGAAATTTTAAGGATGCGCCTAAACCTTTGAACCAGTGAAAGTCATAGGGCTCTACCTCATAAACTAGCTAGCTTTAGAAACCTCAGAAGATAGAGCAACACAAGCAACGTGTTCAGTCTGAGAGGCCACCAACTGGGTAAGCAAATAAATCGACTAGAAAAACATAGCATTAGACACATCAACTTAAGATGTCCAAGGAGGGCTAAGGGGAATCGGTGGAACTCTACGAGGGCAATCATAAGAAATGATCCTAGACCAGGTCTAAACTCTAAAAGTAGCACAAGTCCTATCCACATTGTCCTCAAGAGGGACAGAGGATTTTCCACAAGCATCAGATCTGCTGGGAGCATGATGATAAAAGCAAACAAACAGTAACTAAAAAAATTTCAACACCCTAGTCTCTATAGCCCAAAATAAAACAACAAGAAAGGGAAACATTCCTAAATATCTCATAGCCTTTCTCTTATAAGTTTGATATGTTACACACTCATAAAAGAGATTCTGATTGACACAGCTTTATGGACTCCCAATAATACCAAACCTAGGTGCTAATACCAACTTTGTATCAACCTAAACTAGGACCTGGCCGTAATAGGTATCTCGAGTTAACCGTAGACCAGAGACTACCTCTTTGCCTAATCCAACAGAACTAGATACACCTAGTAGAGAATGAATTCCAAACAGATAAAAAGATAGGATATAAAAGCTCAAAAGAGTCTAAAATAAGTCAGTATATGACAACCGATATCGATAACCAATATCAACACCAATATCCATGACCATAGTAATATCCACGAAGCCTCTAAACAAAATTGATAACAAATCTAAGTCGAGACATACCCCTCACTCTAACAATGATAATGATAACGTCTTTATTTATACTTATGGGAAAGACACTGATGGAATAATCAAGTCTTCTAAAAAATGGAAGCTCATCACTTTACCACAACCAACTGTCAAATCGAACCAATTCACCTAACACAGTACAAGAAAAGTAGACTTATCTTTGGACCTTGTATCGTATGGGGATATAGCGTATGAACACGATTAGTTGGTTAAACACTAGCAAGTAACTCAGAGATAAGGATAAACTAATGACAATTCAATATCCAGTTCAACTCAATGTACATTATCACATATATGTGTGCATACATATATACTTTATAAAATGCTGAGATAGGGAAAAAAGTTTAACATGCACTTTAAAACTTTAGCCTTGATTGTGTAGCTTAACCATCATATAACAGTACCCATGGGCTATATAGACCCCAAATCTTACCCCTTGGTCGGGACCCAGTGTGTGTAGCCACACGAATCAAAGAATAATCTCATATATATGCATAGGAGACTCAAACCTCCCAATCAAATACTAAGGTGACTTAAGTACCCAATCATGTAATATAATTTGGGGGAGTCGAACCTATCAATTATATAATAAGATGGACTCAAATCACTGGGTCATAAGCGAGGGACTCAAACCACAGGCAATTTCAACCACCATACCATCAAATATGGTTTCCAGTATTGGTCCCTCGAGACCTCTACTTTTATGGCCTATCTACACAACCTTATTTTCAACCCTATTAAAACAGTTTTATCACACATTCTCATTCATTGAACCATAATACACACTTAGGCATACACAGCTGGCATCGTCATACCAACTACACTAGCAAAGTAACATCATCATGCCATTTCAGTTCCATTAACCTGGTGAAAACAACTCTCTTTGTTCATTAACACAAGGTGAGGAATACCAAATCCCTTTGTTAATTAAATAAAACCACCACCTTTTAAATACCTCTTTATATCATGTAATTGTTCAAAAACATAGTTCAATGTGATTATAACCATACTCAAAACCACTTTCATAAATTTGGGTCGAAGTTATTACCATTTCAATTGTAAATATTCATAAAATTTGGGGAAATCACAATCTCCTAGTTTATTCACCATACCCATGCACACCACAAGTTTTAAACGATAATTAAAGTATGAACAATCATATATAAACTAGGGGAAATATTATTCAAAAATAAACATTCAAAATCCTCAACCCATGTTCAAAAATCAATATCAAAACCTCATGAATAACACTTTAAAACATATGCTTTACCAAAATAATATTTGGGGAAGAGTAACATGCCTGAAATATCAAAAGTTTTATAGAGAATTTGCTCGTAGAAGCCTACTTGATCAAAATCTTAGAAACACTAAATATCTTGACCTTAGAGAATTGAGAGAGTTTTAGAAGCTATTTCAACTGTTTATGGAGTGATAATAATATCCTAAAGGGGTTTTAAGTCATAGGTTATACTTTGGGGAAATGTCCAAAGTGTCCTTAATAAAAAGACTAAAATTTATTGCCCAGTCATTACAGGTGACCTTATAACTCATAGGGTCACCCTGCGACTCATATCATCTAGTCGTAGGCTGGACAATCTCCTTGGGATCACACACTGTTGACCCTATGACTTAAGCCCTATGTCTCGTAATAAAATATTACAAATCATAGGGTCCAGTCATAGTCAACACGATTACATGGACAACACAACTCGTAATGATTCTTTACGACTTATTAGGGGACAACCGTAATCATATAGAAACCAAGACAACCTTCATTGGTCTACCTACAACTTGGGTCCTATGACCCGTAATGATACATTATGACTCATAGGGAGAGTCATAGTCTGGGCAGTGAGCTTAACATTTGAGAAATTTTTCAAGGACCTAAACTCGAGGTATTTCCGTAATACCTACTTATGATGGTCATATATAACAATCAAGAATGTATTGTGTTTCAATGTATAATTCATCATGAGTAAGTCATAATGGGTCTTTACGATTAGCGGGTTGGGTTTTATCAAATAGGTTAGGTAGAAATTTTAAATAAGTTAAATTTTTAATTGTGGTAGAAATATATCCATGTAGGCATCATGTAAGCGACACGTAGGATAATGAAAGTAGGGTCATAGGACTTAATAGCCCTAGATAAAATATGTGCTCAAAGTTGGATGACAAAGGAAAATATAGCCAAAAAGTAAAATAAAGGGAAAATATGACCCTTTTCCTATGAGTATAGAGAAAATATGACCTTTTTCACTATATTCTATTTGCATGGTACTAATTAATGTCTAATATACAATGTACGAAATGAGATATGTTGGATAATGAACTTGGTTTGTGGGTCATCCACGTGGACATTCCCGATCTGACCCATTTTTAAAAGATTAATTTATAGAAAGTTACTAAGAAGTAATTATCTTAAGGTATAACTCCAAGAAACTTTTGATAATTGTTCTGTATTTATCAGGGATGTATTTTGCTTTCTTTATGACAAGGTAGAAGAGAAATCTTCCAAAATCTTCCAAAAGAGGGTATAGACAAAAAGATACTTATTTTATCAACAAACATAGATTTTCAAGAGAGATGAAGTTGACTTTAAGCAATTATTTTTGGTGGTAACCGGTGGAAAGGCCAAAATTTTCACCAAATGAATTTAAATTATGAAAAATATGTTGATTTTCACATAATTATTCACTGATATTGCACCATTTTGAATGATCAATGGAGCAGCTGAGATAGAAAAGAAGAAGAAAATATTATTTCAGCTGAAAAATGAGTTACACTCTAATAAAATGTAATAGTATCATATTTATATACTATTTAGTGATAACTGCTCCAAATAATATAACTAACAACCTAGATAATTATTTAACTACCCCTAACCATCATTTATATACTTTATTATGTAATGCCTATTTTATTACTCCCTTTCAAGCTAGCGGGTGCAAAAATATTCAACACACCAAGCTTGCCTACCAAAAATCATGTTGTAGTCTAGGCAATCCTTTTATCAATACGTCTGCAACTTGTTCCTTAAAGCTAACATGTTTTGTTTTTATCATCCCTTTTTGTATTTTTTTTGTCATAAAGTGACAGTCAATATCTATGTATTTTTTTCTTTAATGAAATAAAGAATTGGCTACAATCTATAAAGCTGCTCTACTTTCATAGTATACCACAACTGGTTGTTCTATCTCACTTTCCAACTCTATTAATAGAGTTGTAATACATAACATTTCAGAAATTGCATTGGTCATACTTCTATACTCAGCCTCTACTGAACTCCTGTACACCACATTTTACTTCTTAGATTTCTATGACAAGAATGATTCACCATGTTTGATCAAGAAAACTGATACTGACCTCAAAGTATAATGGCATACTGCCCAATCTATATCATATACACAGTTTATTTGATCTTCTGCTACTCAATAGTATTCCAAATCCTCACTCCTTTTTTATATACCTCATTACTCTAATGGTAGCTTCCTAATGTGGTTTTTTAGGTTGTTGTAAGAATTGGCTATATGTTTGAATTGAGAAGGCAATATTTGGCCTTATTAATATCAGGTATAGCATTTTTGTTATCAATCTTTGATATTTTTCTTTATCGTCAAATGGTTCATTATCTAATTCTTGTAAGACAATATAGTCCTTGTGTTTTAATTTTCATGTTGGCTTCAAGTAGTGTCAAAGAGGGCTTAGCATTTACTAATCCCACATCTAAAATAATTTTCAAAGAATACTTTCTTTGGTTTATCAGAATACCCTTTGATGACTTGTTAAACTCTATGCCAAGGAAGAATTTTAAATCACCAACATCCTTGATCTTAAAAACCTTTTGCAGGGAAAATTTAGGGTGTTCTATGAGAATTAAACTACTTCATGTTACTAATATATCATCGACATACACAAGAATCACCACTATGTTTAAGCCCTCTTTTTTTATGGATAATGAATAGTCCAAGTTATTTTGTAAAAAGCCAGATCGTATTAATGTTTTACATAATTTCAAATTCTATTGTCTATTTTCCTTCCTAAGCCCATAGAGGGATTTAACAAGTCTACACATAATACCAGCCACCTCCTGACTTAGAAAACCTTTTGACAGCTGCATGTAAACTTCATCATGGATATCACTTTTTAAGAAACCATTGTAGACATTTGACCGGTAGATAGACCATTTGAGCATCCAAAGAAAGAACAGTCCTAACAGTTTCAATTTTAATCATAGGGGAGAAATCTTATGAAAATCAAGCCCCTCCATCTGGGTATAAACTTTGGCCACCAGCCTGGCCTTAAAACTCTTTACATTTCTATTAGCTTTCAACTTTACTTTGAATACCCAATTAAAATCAATAGCAAACCTCCTTTTTTAAAGAGGCACAACATCCCATGTATTGTTATCTGGTAAAGCCTGTACTTCAGACTACATGGCTTCTAACCCTCTAGCATTTAATATCTTCCTTACAGGAAATAAGCTCATGGACAACAAAAAAAGCACATATGTATTTGTGATAAGAAGATGATAAATAAGCAAAAGATAAGGAGTCTATTTAGTGACTCTAGTAGGCCTTCTAGGTGGCATTGTTGCATATTGTTGTGGAAAAATAAGAGAAGTGCAAGCAACTAGTATTAGGGCAAGAATAGTAACAAAAATGGCATTAGAATCAACATAATAAGAACACTAAGGTGACGGAGGTATCACAGATTTAGAATGGCTAACTAGGAAATCATCACCAGTAAACACTCAAGTAAAGAGAATAATAAACAATGTGGAGCCTTAGCAATTATAGATTTTTCCTTAAAAAGAAACTGATGTTCTTGAAATGTCACATCTTTGTTGATTAAAAACTCTGATTAACCAAATTAAATAGGACGTACCCTTGGTAATACTAGAATATCCCATGAAAACTGATCTTTTTGCCCTTGGAGAAAACTTTTCAGCTTTAAGGAAGGTGCTTGCAAAACCTAGGAAACCTAAAGTCCTCAAATGTGTTAGAGAAGGATTCTTACCAAATAAAATTTCATAAGGTGATCTACCTTCAAGAAACTAAGAAGGCAATCTATTAATGATATAAGCAGTTGTCAATATATAGAGTGGCCCCAAAATTTTATAAGGATATGACCCTGAAACATGAAAGACCTAGCTATGTTAAGCAAGTTCATGTGCTTCCTCTCAACAACACCTTTTACTGAGGGATATAATCACAAGTCCTATAATGAATAGTCCCTATCTCTTACACAAATCCTGCATTAGCTAACTAATGAACTCTCCTTCATTATCTTATCTAACACCTTTAACTAGGATATTGAACTTACTAGTTTCACCACTATCAATTATCAAATTCAAGTCTTTACTTAGTAGAGTTTGAGTTATACTTGTCATACCTGCTATTTTAGCCATTACAATGGATTGTAAAGGATCCCTGTCAAGTATCTGTAAAATTTGTCCATGTTGATCACCTATTATTTAAGGTGACCAAGGTTGATCTCTTGTCATGCCATTCACTATCTTTATTTTTTCCCTTGCTCATGACTTCATTTGAGAATGGTGATGATCAGCTTGCACATGATAGGCAGTATTTCCATTCCCCTTCTTATTAAATTTTCAATCAGGTGGATACCCAATTAGGCGATAACAATCATTCATCATATGACCCTATAGTTTGTAGTAATTATATTCTTATGACAATTATTCTTTCCCTTCTGGTAATGTTGATAGGATGGAGAAGGTATGCTTTTATGTAGTCAATAGTTTACACCTCAACCAACCATGTGAGCAGCTAATTCAATGTTTTTTCCATTCACAGGTCAAGAATTCACACTTTTCCAATGCCATAAGAGAAGCCAACATTGTACCTTCTCCACTCGTTGAAGTGCTTGCAATGGAACGTTGGCCTTCTCTTTTAACAAGCACAACATATGCCTTGTTGATATTAGGACTAGGCTCAATCATTTAAATTTGACTTTGTGATTGATCATATTTTTCATTCAAACCTATTAGGAGCTACATTATCTTTTGCCTCTCTATATGAACAAAAAATTTCCTAGATCTATATAATATTCGATATTTTTCTAACTCAGTTTAAATCTTAATACACAACAATTCTTATATATACTTTCAAAAATACTAAGAATTTTTTATCTTAAGACCCATCATTATGTAGGAAATTCAGTCAGCTTTCTAACGATATAAATTTTGCCCAAATTCGATATCCATGTGTGAAGTTATGACACTTTAAGTGAAACAGTATGTCAAATTGAGAAGCATCGCATCGCAGTGAGGGTCAAAACGGCATTCATCAGTTTCTAGTGAGACACCGCAAAGCCAACACGTTGTAATAAAGTTCCAGTTCCCAATTGGCTTTTTCCAGTGTGTCAATGCGATAATGGCGCGTCGCTCCAGAGTGCCATTTTGTAATTGTCACTTTATAGTGAGGCTATGCGATACCTCTGTGTCGTGCCAAAGAGCGTTTTTGTTGCACTGTTCCTTGGAATACACTAGCCGACAAAATTCAGTGGCTCACCGAGATGCCACAGCATCGTAAAGAAAGCCAAAATTGAGATTTTCAGTGACAGAAATTTAATTCTTTTCAGGGGCTTTGGGGTATTTTTCAAAAACCCAAATCAGTTCAAAACACGTTAATTAACCCCTAATAACCTAATTAGATCATCATTTACTCAATTTTCCTCAAATCAAGATCATTCTCTCTTCTAATTAGCAAAACCCTAGCCTTCAAGAATTAAGAGCAATCTCAAGAATCTTCAAGAATTAAACTTCCCATGTATGTTAGGTGTTCATTCATGGGCCCTTACCACCCATGGAGTCTAAGAACACTATTTAAAATTAAAGTTTTCAGATTTATGATTTCCATGCTTGAATTAGATTGTATGTATGTTCATGATTTGTTTGGGCTTCAATCCATGATTAATTACAAGTTTCATGAAATTAAGATAGCATGTGTGATGAATTATGTAATTCTCATGTTAAATCCTTGAATTTACAAGTTGAATGTTATAGCTATGATATTTATATATATGTTTATTATTATGTGAAATAATCATTCTCCCCAAGTGTTTCTTAGAATGTTTATGTGAATTGAATAGTGCAATCATGACATTTTAGCATGTGTTCTCATTCATGTTCAAGTTCATGTCTTGCAAGTGTTTGACAAAATGTCTCAATAAATGAATCATGACTAAGTGACAAGCTAGTATGCGTTCAAGATTGTGCCATGTTTTACCATTAATACTATTGAGTCCTGGGGGTATTCAATACTAGAAAAATATAGTTGTTTACCTAAATCACAAGAGCTATAGAATAGTTTCAGTAATATCACGAATAGTAGGACTTAGTGAAACTCAGTCTTGTTCAATTCAGTTTAATAATCAGTTTCATTCAGTTGGGAGTAGGATTCAGCATCGAGTGAACCTAAGGATACTGGATCACCTGTCAGTAGTGGGTGTGATCCTTAGTAGCAGTCCTTACATTCCAAAACTATGTAGCCAGCGCAAGTTGAGATATCAACCTGCCAATTAAGGGTTAATAAGGTATTTACCTGCCAGTTGAGGGTAATACCATTCTCATCAGGGAACCTTCCAATAGAGGGTGACCCTTAGTCCTTCGGTGTGATATTTTAGTAGATCCACACAGCCAGTGTCTATACCCGTGGCATGGTGCTGATACCCTTTCAACTAGGGTTACTGGTTGGACCCCAATTAGTTTAGAGAAGGGTATGTCGGTTAGATAATTACCACCTATAATTTTAGTTTCAGTCTTCAGTATAGAACTCAGTTTAGTTCTACAGAATCAGGACTGTCAGTAATAATCACCCAGTTATCAGTAACCTAGTTATTAATCATTCAGCTAACAGTAATCTCAGATATCAGTTACTCAGTTATCAGAACTCAGTACTCAATTTTAGTATAAATCTCAAACACAATATATATGTATATGTACAGTATTGCATAATCAGTGTTTACAGTAGCTTCAGTTATCCATGTACTCTCATTCAGTTATATTCATATCTCTCAGTCAGTTATTATTCATGCATATGAACCCATGCATTTTAGCCTTACCTCATCTAGCATACTAGTACATTCCATGTATTAATCGCATTCTCTTTTCTTGTGCTATGATATTTCATACCATATGTTCGGACGCTTAGGTTTTTGACCGCACTTAGCCAGATTCAGTCGGCAGCAATAGATTTAGTAATGAATCCTCATCTATCGAGGATATTCTTTTATTTTAGTATTATACTAGATTTAGTATTTTATTAGTTGGAGTTAGTTAGGGTCTTGTCCCATCAACTCCACATTTAGACAGTTCAGTTAGAGGCTTTTCAGACTAGACTAGTTTAAACATTATTTAGTTTTCAAATATTATTATCAGTTGCTATATTTATCAGTATTCAAATTATGAACCTTATAGAATTTTAGCCTAACTTTTGCATTATTTTAGTATTATTATTCAGTGCTCACAGCAGGTACCCGTCTTGGATTAGCTTGTGATCCTTCGGGTTCGTAAGCATCGTATGGCATCCGAGGTACAGACTCAGGGTGTTACAAATTTGGTATCAGCATCTAAGGTTCTAAAGTGTACTAGGGAGTTTGAAATTCACATCAAGTAGAGTCTTGTAAATGGGCGTGTAGTGCATCACACTTATGGGCAAGAGGCTACGAGATGTTTTTAGAAAAAGTTTCCTTTCTTTTAGTATTCATGTCGAGCGATTGAGCATGAGCTCAAGTTAAACTCTAGGTATAATTTATTTCTTCCTTCTATTTACAGAATATTCCTCCCAAAAAAACCAATGGAAGAAGAATTGGAAACCAGTCAGCACCTCCGCCCATTCAAGCAGATCCCCTGGATGAGCATGTCTCTCATGCAGAATTTAGAGCAGTCATCACCACTCAAGCCCATTCTTTAGCAGCTCAAAATGAATGCCCAGCTACTGTTTAGGCTAACCTAGTGGCCAATACTTCTGTAGCCAGGATTCAGGACTTCACCCAAATGAATCCTCTCTTATTTTTAGGATCTAAGTCTAAAGAAGATCTACAGGAGTTCCTCGATCACAAATATTATAGAAGTGACTTCTCATGAGAGTGCTGAGTTAGCTGCCTATCAGCTATAAGATATAGCTCATATATGGTTTAAGTAGTAAAAGATAGACAGGGGCACAGATGCAGAGCCCATAGAATGAGAAGAATTTGCTACTACTTTTCTAGAAAGATTTTTTCCCTTAGAGTTAAGGAAAGCCAAGGTGTTAGAGTTTATCAATCTCAGGCAAGGAAACATGAGTGTGAAAGAGTATTCCCTCAAGTATACTCAGTTAGCCAGGTATGCTCCCATATAGTAGCGGACAATAGGTCCAGAATGAGCAAGTTCATATCTGGGGTGTTAGAGAGTGTGGTCAAGAAGTATAGGACCGCAATTTTAATTAAGGAATGGACATATCCAGGATAATAGCCTATGCTCGGCAGATATAAGAGGCTAAGAATAAGGAGGGGGAGAGGGGAACTAAGAGAGCTAGAACAGGTAGCTTTAATTTCCCTCAGCCTAAGTCAGAGGGTGGTAACCATTCCCAATTTTACTTAAAAACTTCAATTCCAGCTCCATCCTCAGCCAGTGCTCCAGCACCTAAGTTTAGAAATGGTAAAAAAGATAGGGCACCAAGCTCTAAGTCTCAAGGTAGTGTCAACAGTGCTCGAACAAATCCTTTTTGCCAGAAATATGGAAAAAACTATCAGGGTGTCTGTAGAGCTGGCAATGATGTATGTTTTGGGTATGGCAAGCCAGGCCATAGAATCAGAGATTGTCCTCAATCAGGTAAGCGGGGTCAGTACAATCATCCCCCAGCATAGTCCAGTCGCCCGAATCAGTAGGGTGCCACTTCCAGTGCCTCCAGTGGGCAACACCCAAACAAGATTTATGCACTTCAGTCCAGACAAGATCAGGAAAGTTCTCCTGATGTGGTCATTGGTACGTTACAAAACTTCTATTTACATGTTTATGCCTTATTAGATCTAGGAGCTTTTCTGTCTTTTGTAACTCCTTACATAGCAGTCAAATTTAAAGTCAAACCAAAAATCTTAACAGAACCTTTCTCAGTCTCTACCCCTGCAGGTCAGTCTATCATAGCCCGGCGGGTATACAAGAACTTTTTGATTATGATATCTTATAAAGTCACTTCAGCAGACTTAGTGGAATTAGAGATGATGGATTTTAACATCATTCTCGGTATAGATTGGCTCCATTCATGCTACACCTCAGTTGACTGTAGAAGCAGAGCTGCTCATTTTTGGTTTCTAAATGAACTTATCCTTAAATAGAGGGGTAGTACCATAGTGCTTAAAGGTTAGTTTATTTCATACCTTAGAGTGAGAAAAATGATATTCAAGGGATGTGTCTATCATCTTGTGTGAGTCAAAGACTCTAGTTCAGAGACTTCTAGTCTTGAGTCAGTTTCAGTAGTAAATGAATTCTCAGATGTGTTTCCCGAGAATTTTCCTGGAGTTCCTCCTAAAAGGGAAATCTACTTCAGAATAGACCTTCTTCCAGGCACTCATCCTATATCTATTCCGCCATATAGAATGGCTCCAGCTGAACTCAGAGAGTTAAAAGAACAGTTAAAGGACCTTTTAGACAAGGGGTTCATCAATCCCAGCATTTCCCCGTAGGGTACACCAGTTTTTTCATGCATAAGAAAGATAGTTCACTCAGAATGTGTATAGACTACTGTTAGTTGAACAAAGTTATAGTCATGAACAAATACCCACTTCCTACAATCGATGACTTATTTGACCAACTTCAGGGCGCTAGTTACTTCTCTAAGATAGACCTCAGAACAGGCTATTATCAGCTCAGAGTCAAAAAATATGACATTCTGAAAATAGTTTTCTGAACCCGATATCGTCACTTTGAGTTTTTAGTTATGTCCTATGGTTTTACAAATGCCCCAGCAGCCTTCATAGACTTAATGAATCGTGTGTTCAAGCAGTACTTGGATATGTTCCTTATAGTCTTTATTAATGACATTCTTGTCTATTTCTGTAGCTAGAATGATCATATAAATCACCTCAGAATCATACTTTAGACTCTTAGAGCCAATCAGCTGTTCACCAAATTCAGTAAGAGCAAATTTTATCTAAGGTAAATAGCATTCCTTGGTCATATTATTTCTAATGATGGAATTAGAGTAGATTCTCAAAAGACCAAGGCGGGTGAGAAACTGGCCTAGACTAATTTCTCCATCAGATATCAGGAGTTTCTTGGGTTTAGCTGGTTATTACCGATGGTATGTTAAAGGGTTTTCGTCTATTGCATCCCCATGTCTAGATTGACTCAGAAGAAAGTCTAGTTTCAATGGTCAAATTCTTGTGAGAAAAGTTTACAGGAGTTGAAGACTTGGCTCACTATATCCCCAGTACTAACATTACCAGATAGTTCAGAAGGATTTGTTGTGTATTGTGATGCATCCATAGTTGGTTTAGGTTGTGTCCTAATGCAGAGATATAAGATCATAGCCTATGCCTCTAGATAGTTTAAGCCCCATAAGAAGTATTATCCTACCCATGATCTTGAATTAGCAGCTATTGTGTTTTCCTTATATATTTGGATGCATTATTTGTATAGGGTGCATGTTGATATGTTCACAGATCACAAAAGCTTGCAGTATGTTTTCTCTCAGAAAGATTTGAATTTACATCAGAGAAGGTGGTTAGAGTTATTGAAATATTATGATATATAAGTATTATGTATCATTCGAGCAAGGCCAATGTAGTGGCTATGCTCTCAGTAGGTTGTCTATGGGTAGTGTTGCTCATGTTGAGAATGATAAAATTAAGTTATTTCAGGAAATTCATCAGTTTGCCCGACTAGGTGTCCACTTAGTCGACTCAATAGAGAGTAGTATGTTGGTGCAGAATAGTTTAGAATCATCTTTGGTTTTTAACGTAAAGGAAAAGTAGGACAGAGATCCCAGTCTACTTAAGTTGAAAGAGTCAATTAGAGATTAAAAAGAAGAGGTTTTCTCCCAAGGGGAAGATGGTGTATTGCGTTGCCAGGGTTGGTTCTGTTTTCCAGGTGTAGATGACTTGAGGCAACGAATTATTGCAGAAGTACATGGTGCACGTTACTTGATTCATCTAGGGGCTACTAAGATGTACCGTAATTTGTGGGAAATCTATTGGTAGAGTGGGATGAAGAGGGATATCTCAAAGTTTGTAGTTAAGTTCTCTATGTGTCAGCAGGTTAAGATTGAACACCAGAAGCCTAGTGGGTCCATGCAGGAGTTCAGTATTCCCACATGGAAGTGGGAAGAAGTGAACATGGACTTTGTGATGGGTTTTCCTTGTACTCGTCATCAGCATGATTCAATTTAGGTTATCATAGACAAGATGTCCAAATTCGCTCATTTCTTGCCAGTCCATACTTCCTATTCAACCGAGGACTATGACAAACTCTATATCAGAGAGTTGGTCAGGTTACATAGAGTCTCTATATCTATCATTTCAGATAGAGGTACCCAATTTACCTTTCATTTTTGGAAATCCTTCCAAAAGGGTCTTGGTACCAAGTTTACCTCAATACAACTTTTCACCCTCAAATAGATAGTCAAGTAGAAAGGACTATTCAGACTCTAGAAGCTATGTTAAGGGAATGCGTTGTTGATTTTAAAGGTAGTTAGGATGACCAGTTGCCTTTGATCGAATTTGCCTATAATAACAGCTATCATTCTAGTATCCAGATGGCTCTGTTTGAGGTTCTTTATGGTAGGAGATATAGATCTTTAATTAGTTGGTTCAAGGTAGGTGACGTTGCAGTAGTATGGCCTGATTTAGTGTTTGATGCCTTAGAGAAGGTTCAATTGATAAGAGAAAGGCTTAGAACAACCCAGAGCTGACAGAAATCGTATACAGATATGAGGAGAAAAGATCTTGAGTTTGAGATTATCGATTTAGTGGACTTAAAAATCTCTCCCATGAAGGGAGTGAAGAGGTTCGACAAAAAGGGGAAACTCAGTCCCCAATATATCGTTCCTTACAAAATTCTAAACTTTTTTGGAAAGCCAGCTTACGAGCTTAAGTTGCCTTCAGACTTAGCTTCAATGCATCCAGTATTCCACGTCTTCTTACTAAAGAAATGCATTGGTGACCCAGAAGTTGTAGTCCCCTTCGAGGGCGTAGATATTCAGAATGATCTCTCTTTCAAAGAGGTCCCAGTCCAAATCCTTGATCGTCAGATTCGTAGACTAAGGAACAAAGAAGTTTCCTTGGTCAAAGCTCTTTGGCAGAACCAGTCGGTTGAGGGAGCTACTTGGGAAGTAGAAGCAGATATGCGGATCAAGTATCATCACCTCTTTTTTGCAAACTCAAACTCAGGTTGAGGTAACAGTCTTCCTTAGATTTACTCAGTTCCATGTTCAATACAGTTACAAACTTGGTATCAGTTACCGTTGCATGTCATCTTCATGATAGTCAAGTATTCATGAATGAGTTCAGCCATATAATTATGTTTCAGTATGAAAACTCGATTTATTAGTAGTTTAAGTCGTGTATTTCATGATTCAGTTGTGCATGTTTAGTATGTAAACTCAGTCTATAAGTATTTCTCAGCCAAATCAATCTCATTCGAGGACGAATGTTCTCTAGGATGATATATTATAATATCCCATATTTTCCTAGCTCAATTTAGCTTTCAGTACATAAGAATTCCTATATATACTTTCAAAAATACTCAGAATTTTCTAGCTTAAGACCTATCATTGTGTAGGAAATTCAGTCAGCTTTCCAACGATATAAATTTTGCCTAAATTCAATATCCGGGTGAGAAGTTATGGTACTTTTAGTGAAATGGTATGACAAATTGAGAAGCACCGCATCGCGGTGAGGGTCAAAATAACATTGTCAGTTTCCAGTGATACATCGCAATTTTAGCGCATCACGATGAAGTTCCAGTTCTCATTTGGCTTTTTCAGTGTATCGACACGATAACGGCGTATCGCGCCAGACTGCCATTTCGTAATTGTCACTTTACAGATAGGCTCTATGATACCTCTGTATCGCGCCAAAGTGAATTTTCGCTCTCGTCCTTGGACTACACTAGCCGACAAAATCCAGTGGCTCACCGCAATGCCACCTCGTCGCGGTAAAAGCCAAAATCTAGATTTTCAGTGTCAAAAATTTAATTCTTTTTAGGAGCTTTTGGGTCTTTTTCCATAACTCAGATCAATTCAAAACACGTTAATTAACCTCTAATAACCTAATTAGATCATCATTTACTCAATTTCCCATAAATTAAAATCATTCTCTCTTCTAATTAGCAAAACCCTAGCCTTCAAGAATCAAGAACAATATCAAGAATCTTTAAGAATTAAACTTCCCAGGTATGTTAGGTGTTCATCCATGGTCCCTTACCACCCATGGAGTCCAAGAACACTATTTAAAAATATAAGTTTTCAGATTTATGATTTTCATGCTTGAATTAGATTGTATGTATGTTCATGATGTAGTTTGAGCTTTAATCCATGATTAATTACAAGTTTCATGAAATTAAGATAGCATGTGTGATGAATTATGTGATTCTTATGTTAAATCCTTGAATTTACAAGTTGAATGTTGTAGCTATGATAGTTATATATGTGTTTATTATTATGTGAAATAATCATGCTCCCCAAGTGTTTCTTAGAATGCCTATATGAATTAAATAGTACAACCATGACATGTTAGCATGTGTTCCCATTCATGTACAAGTTCATGTCTTGCAAGTGTTTGACAAAATGTCTCAATGAATGAATCATGACTAATTGATTAGTTAGTATGCTTTCAAGATTGTGCCATGTTTTACCATTAATGCTATCAGGTCCTAGGGGAATTCAATTCCTGAAAAATCTAGTTGTTTACCTAGATCACAGTATCTATAGAGTAGTCTCAGTAATGTCATAAACAGTAGAGCTCAATGAAACTCAGTCCATTTCAATTCAGTTTAATAATTAATATGATTCAGTTGGGAGTAGGATTCAGCACCGAGCGAACCTAAGGATGGGGGTTTACCTATCAGAAGAGGGTGTGATCTTTAGTAGCAGTCCTTGCATTTCAGAACTACGTAGCCAGCATAGGTTGAGACATCAACCTGCCATTTAAGGGTTGACAAGGTGTTTACCTGCTAACTAAGGGTAATATCGTTCTCATCAGGGAACCTGCCAGTACACGGTACTGACACCCTTCTAACTGGGGCTACAGGTTGGACCAAAATCAGTTCAGAGAGGGGCATGTTGGTTAGATGATTACCTCTCATAGTTTCAATTTCAGTCTTCAGTATAGAACTCAGTTCAGTTCTACAGAATCAAGACTGTCAGTAATAGTCACCCAGTTATCAATAACCCAGTTATCAGTAATTCAGTTATCAGTAATCTCAGATATCAGTTACTCAGTTATCAGAACTCAGTACTCAGTTTTAGTATAAATCTTAGATACAGTATATATGTATATGCATAGTATTGCATAAATAGTGTTTACAGTATCTTTAGTTATCCATGTACTCTCATTCAGTTATATTCATATCACTCAGTCAGTTATTATTTATGCATATGAACCCATGTATTCCAGCCTTACCTCATCTAGCATACGAGTACATTCTATGTATTGATAGCATACTCTTTTCTTACGTTATAATGTCTCATATCATAGGTTCGAACGCTCAGATTCCTAACCGCGCTTAGCCAAATTCAGTCAGCAACAACAAATTCAGTAGTGAGTCTTCATCTATCGAGGATATTTTTTTATTTCAGTGTTACAGTAGATTTAGTATTTTATTAGTTGGAGTTAGTTGAGGGATTGTCCCATCAACTCCACATTCAGACAAGTTAGTTAGAGGCCTTTCAGACTAGACCAGTTCAGCTAGTATTTAGTGTTCAGATGTTATTATCAATTGCTATATTTATCAGTATTCAAATTATGAACCTCATGGCATTTCAGCCTAACTTCCGCATTATTTCAGTATTATTATTCAGTGCTCACAGCAGGCACCAGTCATGGGTTAGCTTGTGATCCTTCGGGGTCGTAAGCACCGTATGGCGTTCGGGGTGCAAACTCAAGGTGTTACAACCTAGTATATGGAGGAGACATTATACAAACAAATTCATCCTATAGATTGTGAAACTTTGATAAATAACCAAAAATACTATCAATTCCTTGTACAGTGGTTGCTATAGCCTTGTGTAATTGATGAAATTGTGAAGAATTTACCTTGTCGAAACATTCATGTAGATCTTCCTAAACAGCTCTTGCACTAGTTGCATACACAATTTCTGTGTCACTGAACTCATAATTCATCCTTGAACAATCGCATTACATCGGTTTCGTTGATGCTTTAATTTGACTCCAAAATCCTTCTTTTTTCAAGTGCCATCAACGATTTTAAGCTTGTTCGTCCCAAGCAATTGAATATGCATAGCCCTACTCCAAGTAGAGTAATTATCGGATCTTGTTAGTTGCATCGGAATGATCGGAGCTCTAGTGGTGCCAAAGGATGCAGAAATAATGCACGATTGTGATTGAACTTTGCAGTCGCCATTGTTGAATTTCAACCAAAATGTGATAACTGTGTATGAGCTCGAAACCTCATAACTCCTCTCCAAAAAACTCACAATTGTGATTGTTTGTCTCTGATACCATGTTGATTTTGACACAATTACTCACTGATAATGTACCGTTGTTGAATGATCAATAGTTGAGAGGGAAAAGTAGAATGAGTTATTATTCAGCTGAAAAATAGTTACACTCTATTACCGTGTAATGGTGTCATATTAATATACTTTTTAGTGATAACTACTCCTAACCGACTAACAGCCTAGCTAATTATTTGACTATCATTTATATTCTTTATCATGTAATGCCTATTTCATTAAAATAAATGCATGAAGAAGTCAAATTTGAATTCCTAAAATATTCAACCTGTCAAAGGAGGTTCAAATTATTTATGAAAGAATTTTCAACCTGTCAAAGAGGGTTTAGGTGAACCTCCTTGATCCTATTTGGCTCCGCCCATTGGGGTGAGTTAAAGGATTTTCTTACAATTATGAAGCCAAATCTCAAGGAAGATCCCAAAATTATTCCTAAAATCAAAAGGTAAATAATATTGGGAGGTTGACAAGTTTGTAGTAACCTTCCTACAAGTAGCTAAGTTAACAGCTAATCACCTAAATTCCGGAACCAATTTATGAAATTTAATTGATTGCAAATGCATATGGAAGTAATTCAACAATCTTCGATCTGTCCTCTCAATACATTTAATATTATTACATAACTTAGATTTAGGAATTTAGCCCAAAGACCTTTTTTTTTATCGTAATATTTTGGTCGGTCTATAATCTAGGTATTAATTTCCTTCCCTTATATGCGAAGTAATATGTTAACCAACTACATTATATGATGGATATTTCTGCAAAAACAATGTGAAACTAAAGATTGCTAAGAATTCTTTGAGCCATGTGATATTTATATGGCATGCTAAATTAGTGCAGTGCAAAAGCCGCAATCAAGTGGAACATAGCGTGTGCATGTATAGAATAATAATATTTCAGAACCTGCAAGATTTGGTTGCAAGTCACATTTAATTTATAGCTTTTCTATAAAAGAAAATTAAAAAGGAGCTTTGATAAATATTTTTCTCTTTTTAAAAAAAAAAAAAAATGAAAGAGCTAGTTACACTAAAAACTAACGTAACAATATAACTCAAATCAGTTGTACATTATGTGATTTAAATCAACACTTAATTACATAGTCAACGCCTTAACTTGTCAGGAAATTCCATTTAGATATTCGAACTAATAAGTCGCATTTCAATTGAGCACCTCAACTCCTAATAAAATATTTTGATTAGACATTTGTAGTTTAAATTTTATTAGATCATTTGTGTTAAATTCATAGGTATGAATTTGGAAAGATACATGTCTTTTTAATCGATGGGATGAATAAATTTTTCATAAAATATTTATCTTTTTTATTTATACAATATTTTTTATTAGTATACTTAGTTATGAATATACTAGGGAGTGTAAAAATAGCATTTTCGTAGTATAGAGAGTATAAACATTTAATTTTAAGAATACAAAAATATATTCGAAATTGAGTCATACCACGCAAGTATTTAGTGTAATTAACTCAAAAAGTAGCAGGTATGGAGTGAACGGATCTATGCATTTAGTTTTTTTGTATGGACAGGACAAGGTGAATTAACTAAATTTACATACACACAACAATATAATACATTTTAAAAGTATTTTGAAAATCATAAGTAAAAAAAATTGTTCATTCTCAACGATATTGTCAAGCATTGCCTTTGTTTCATCCTAAATAGAGATATCAAATTTGAGCCTTGAATATAAAAAAAAATTCTCCTACAAATGTCATCATCAGAATTGGGCCTGGAATGCGGAAAAAACAAATTGTGGGCATCTGTAAAATGCTTTTTCTTTACTCTAGAGGATTATTATTTAAGATATATCATTGGTCAAAGATTCAAGTTCTAATAATCCCAACTGTAATGAAAATATGTATGTTGTAAAAGTCTTATTGGGTGTTAACAACTTTCAAACATTTACATCCCAAGCAATTGACCAGGTTGTTTATTTTATTCTTTATTTTTAGTTTGCTGTATTCTAAATCAAAACCTTGTGTGGCTGATGTGACAATGCCAACATGTTATACTTTAAATTAGATAATTGCAAAGTAGTGAGTTCAGAAGCTTCGTTATACCATATAAGCAGAATGTACTTATTTTGTTTTGATATTCTGATCCCCCTATTCTTCAATGTTTTATGTAAATATCAGAATATGTTCAAAATCAATACTTTGAACACCTTTGACCATTTATGAAGCTTATATGATGCGACTTTCTCGTGATAGTAATCTGCTAATGGGCAATGTTGAATAAGATCAAGTGCCTGGTTATACAATTAAGTGAACACAAAATTTTGGATTAAAAAAATACTCCCTTCGTTTCAAAAAGAATGACCTACTTTTCTTTTTAGTTCGTTTCAAAAAGAATGACCCCTTTTATTTTTAACAACTTTTAATTTTAACTTTCCACGTGACATGTTTAAGACCACAAGATTGAAGGACATTTGGTAAATTTGACATATCTTTAATTTAACACCACAAGATTCAAAAGTTTTCTTTATTTTCTTAAACTCCGTGTCAAGTCAAACTAGGTCATTCCTTTTTAAATGGAGGAAGTATTAAAATGGCGGAAATGACAATAAAAAATAAGAAAAGGAAATAATAATCTATAATCCATATCTATAATATATTAAAAGTGTGAAGACACTTAGAAAAGTGATTTAAACTTTTTACCCTTTATTAAAAGTCTTCGCAATAGACAAAATTGTCTTTTCACTTATTTCCTACAATTATTATATCATTATATTTATAATAAATAAAGAAATCTTAAAATATATGGTAAGAAAAAAATATATGAAAATTTATTATTGATGGATTTTTTTTCTCCTTGTGTACTTGAGAAAGGATTCCTAAATACAACAGGAAAAAGAAAAAGAAAATAAGATGATTTAATTAAAATTAAAATAATAAATTTAATAGCAGCCTTTTTTATAAATTAAAACAAGAAAAATAACTAAAGCACGAGAATTTTTTTGCTTCAAAATTTGGTAGTATTAGACCTCTATTTTTTTTACATAATAAAGAGAAATATAATTTTAATAGTATATTATTGTTCGGACGTTCAAGACTTCTGCTATATTTGGGAATCTTTATTATTTTTATGTTATATTATTATTAGAAAATTTTATGAGTGCACCCCGGATGAAAAGCTTTCATATTTTGTTAATCCTTTTTGGACGATAGTTTGGACTTCTACGAATTAAGGACTCTTTCTTTCTATAATAATATAAAAGCATTTACAAGCTAAATTTTGGTGAAATAAATATTTTTATAACTATTTTTCCGATGAGCTTTAAAGATGTTGTCTAATAATCACAAAAGGTCAGATTTAATTGTATTGTCCTAATATTTCAATTATCAATTGTTTTGTTGTAGTTTCTATTCTATTCAAGTTTATATTGTAGATGAATATTTCGTCACATCTTTAAAGAATTTTTTGTCTTACGGTTAGGTTTACTGGTATTGTTCTGAGATCTCAATTGTTGTGTAATACAGGTAGTAGATGAACGTTCGACCGGACTTTGAGAAACTTTTTTATAAAGGTTACGGTTTAATTGCCTCATTCTAATATCTCAAGTATCGTCTTATTTTACTGTAGTTTGCAGGTGGTAGATGAATGTTCGGTCGAGTTTTGAGAAATTTTTTTGTAAAGGTTAGTTTAATCATATTACTGTATATTATTTTTGTTATCATCCGTTATGTGATAGTTTACGTTGTAGTAGACGATCAAAATACCGATACTTCAAGCATGCCTTGATGCATAAAGCTTATCTTAAATTTTTAAAATCAATTGCTATTTCATATATATATATATATATATATATATATATATATATATATATATAAAATTTATGTATATTATTGTACGTGCTTTGCACGTGTGTGTCGCATCGATCAATAAAAATATATCCATAAGAAGAACACATTATTGAAAGGTAGCAACTAATGTTAAGATACATGTTATATGTATTTAAACAATCAAAAAAAATAAATTTAATCAAAATTCAATTATACCACGTAAATTGAGATAAAGAAAATAATTTAAAAAATTATAAATCTCTAAATAATTTTCTCCCAAATATTGACCCAGACCTGATCCTAAATATCGTCCTGAGACCTGACCCCGAATACTAATCGAGGACCCAAACCCAAATCTCGACCCGTACTTGACCTTGAATCTTTACCTAAGATCAAACTCGGGACCTCGAATTCCTACCATGAATCTCTATTTAAGATCTGACCCTGACTCCCGAACTCAGATCTGACCCCGTCTCCAGACTCGAGATCCAACAAGAGACCCGACACTGAATCTTGATCTGAGACCCGATCTTGATGGAGAAATCAAGCCTAAATCTTGACCCGTTGTCAGGAGTATATTCTCGGGATATATAATAATGGAAGTCTGAATAATTAAGATTAGTACCTTCATCAAGTGCAAATAAATGAGGCATATACAAATTATTTAGTTTTGTCTATATACCTTAACAAAAAAATTATATACTTCTCGTATTATTTATGTTGATCTATAAAATTGAAAGATATTACATTATTCTAAAAGCATTGTCACTCTGTAGAACTCAAAATTAAATATGTTCAACAAACTATTAAGCTAAGTTCCATTCAAACCACCTCAAACATGCAAAATTAGCTGAATAGAGTGCAATTATCGTTGCTGCTTTCCTTCACTGGTGCAGAAAATATAAGTTATCCTTAGTGATAAAATTTTAGTATCTTGTGACAAAATTTGTTTAAGTAGAAGAAGCTATCATAAATATAAGAAAACGATTTGAATTAAAATCAATCAAACATAAGCTAAGAAGAATATATTGAAGCATTAAGAACTTTATGTTTGTTGTAAAACTTGATTTATGATACAACTTAAATAGAATTATAGAACTCTTTTATATAAGGTAAAAATCTTTGAAAAAATATTATGCCATAAAGCTAACCCTATAAAGTTTCACAAATTATGTTGGCTAATATGTTCACGTAGCGGGAGTGACATATTTAAACCAACCGACCTTTTAGTTTTGTTGGTAAAATTCTAATTAATTTGACAATGTTTTCAATATTACAATATTTTTCTTATTAGATATTTTAGGATTCTTTATAATATTAAAATAAATTTAATTAAATAATAATTTGAGGAAGATGTAAAAAGACGGTTTTATCTATTTTGAGTCTTTTAATAAAGAATAAAAAAATTCAAACAACATTTTTAAGTACCAAACATTAAAATCAATGTAATATTCTATTTTAATACATAATAATGGTTAAATATATTTATAATTGTTACGGCCTTATTGGTATTGACTATTGATACACGAAAACACACCAAAAAAGAATAGCATTATCAATGAGCATTATAATTTAAAATAACTGCTTATAACAAATTAACAATAACATAAAAGATTACAAAGTTAAAGATAGCAACGTGAAAGTCACGATAGAAGAGAATTAAAAATTATCTATCAAAAGACTAACAACACGATATGGCTCATACGTAATTCCCAAGAAATAATAGGAGCAAGATAAAAGTAACTCGAAAAGTATACTAAAGTTTAAAAATAAATGTTAGAAGTTTACAATAATAAGATGTGAATACCTATAATCAAAGGAGTACTAATTTAATTTGAAAGGTACAAAAGTGAATCAATAGCTTACATTCATCTTCTCCTCTCAAACTATTTCCTGCATCTTGATTTACTATAACCTCTAAAACAAATACGTACTTTCTCCACAATCAAAAGATATTAAATAAGAGGCACAAATTTCGACCTCTAAAAAACGAACTACCTTGTATTTGGGCTTAACAATATAGTATAACTATTTGTAATAAACTAACAATAACAAAAAACATAATAGTAAAAGTAGAAGAGAACAATTTGAATTGTGATGGAAAAAAACTGAAAGTCATCTGTCAAAAAATCAATGACACCATAATTTTGCCACAATACCTATCACAAAAATAGAAAATAAGTAATGAAACACATAAGTAAAATTATTTTTCTTTTCAAAACAATGAAACAAACTACACATAATATACTATATGAGGATATCAAGAAAATCAAAATCAAATCAAAACCTAACAAGTAGTAGATAACCAAAATTATTTTACTTTAGCAGAATTCGTACACTGTCATGATAAGTGAAAATATGCACACTTTATGCATTATATATAATCATATTTTAAGTTTTAAAATTCGTACTATTTTACAATAAATATAATTAATAATGATAAATTTGAGGAAATAAAAATGAAATTTGAGGAAATAAAAATGGACCCTACTCAAAAGGGTAAATAATTTTTTCAAAACTAAAAGCTAAATACAAATTAATATAAGTGTTGTAACTTTTCTTTAAACCAAAAGAGTCAAATCCAATGTTAATCTATCACCTCTCTCAAGGAAAAAAGGAAAGATAACAACAGAACATAGGTCACAATAAAACAATAATATTAAGAATCGAATCTCAATATAAAAAGTCATAAAGCATGACTAAATATTCATCTACCACAGAAAATAACAACAGAATAGAAACTACAAAAAAAATACAATAATCGAGATATCATAACAATATTAAACCTCACCTACACACAAATTTCTTAAAGCTCGATCGAACTTTCATCTATCACCTATATTGAGCAGAAAAAATAACATATATCAATTAAACAATACGATAATCAAGATATCTGAATAATACAATTAAATTTAATATTTACACTGAAATTTCTTAAAGTCCGACCTAACATTTATCACCTGTATTAAGCAAAAAATAAAAAATAACAGATAGTAACAGAATTTAATTATTTTAGAGCCCATAATACACTCAACCTAAATAAAGAATAAATACGATAAAAAATTTAATTATTTTCACCAATAAATATCGTATACATTAAATCGAACCACTATAAACACAAATATACAAAATCAAAGAAAGTCTTTTGACAATGACAAAAATAATTTGGGATTAATCACCAAGAAAACAATACACCTATGATGAACCAATAATTGGTAGAAAGAATTTCAAAAACAAAAAAGAATAATTCGGCTGGATGTATTTTGGTGGACGAAGTGTTGTCTGGACGTGTACTTATAATGAATATGTATGATTCAAAAAGCTAAACCTAGATCAATTACAAAATAAAAACTATCTCTTGCCATATATTTTAGAACTCCTAATTTAGAAAAAAAAAAAAAAAGTTTTACCATATATTTTAGGAGACAATATTATAAAGAAATTAATCAATAACTAAAAAAAAGTGAAAAGACTATTTTCTCTATTGTTCAGTGTTTTAATGAAGGACAAAAAGTTCAAATCACATTTCTAAGGGTCTTCACGCTTTTAATATATTATAGATTATATTTATATATATATATATATAGTACTCATAAATGCCTCTCTAAATGAAAATCATAATCTAAAATTAATATAGATATCTAGATTACAAAAGTATAAAAATAAATTAAAACAAATGACTTTCTATACAGCATAATGAGTTACTATACTGGTTTTCTAGATGAAAAAACTTGAAGCTAAACGTCGTGCAAGGGAAAAAAAATCCCTAACAAAGTGGCAGGAAATGATGGGTATTAAACTTAGTTTTCATCTTTGTCTAATTGTCTCACGTAATGATTTTTTATTAGACCCTCACTGTTTTTTTATTTAAAATATTTTTTTTTTGTTTAGTATTCCTTTTTTGGGTTAAATTGTTACCCGTCATATAAATGGTTTTTCTTCTGTAAAATATTAGACAAATGTAAGCAAATAATAAAAATCTGATTAAATCTAATTTTTTCAAAAGAATTCCTTATAGATCGATCGAATATTCATCTACCATCTGTATTAAATAGGAAAATAGAAACAAAATAGAAACTATACCAAAATAATATAACAATCGAGATATTAAAATTATACGATTATACCTGATCTTTAAACAAAGATTTCTCGAAGCCCTATCGAACATTTAGTTACCACTTGTATTAAGCAAAAAAATTGCAGATAACAATAGAATGAAAGTACGACAAACCAAAACCTAACCTTTACACAAAAGTTTCTTAAGGACCGATTGAACATTCATCAAAATCTGTAAAAATAGTAGATAGAAATAAAATAGAAATTACAATAAAATAATATGACAATCAAAATATTAGAACAATACAATTATTAATCCCGATCTTTACAAAAAATGCTCAAAGCCCAAAGAACATTTATTTACGATAATCGAAATTATAGAAATAATACAAAAAGAATTCAAAGCCCAACCGAATCTTCATTGGTTTTAAATTCAACAAACCTAAAACTAATTCTAAACCAAAATATAGAGAAGAGAAGATGTAAATCTTAATAATTTATATAAGAACAAAGAAAAACGGAAATTACCCTAAACCTAATTAAAGAAAATTCAATAATATATATGTACTAGTTTTTATATTCTCAGAAAAAAAATATCAGTAATTCCAATTTATTTATTTCCATCAGCAAACAAGTAATTTAATTTTTATCAATTCAAAATTTTAATATTACCTTTGCCTCATCCAATAAAAGAGGTAATTAATTAATTTCTCCTCGATTTGGATCAAGTTGCCGACATGTTTTCAATTAATTAGAGTTGGATCATTTAATTGAATTGAGAAATATGAGAATTGTTTTAAAAGGAATCCGACACTAAAAAGGTTTTATAATTATGCTATGTAATTTTTGTTGGGTTCAAACTATATGAAAGAAGTGTGAATGGAAAAATGGAGAATAAAATGGTGGAGTGGGAATGATACACTAAAATGGAAAGTGTACTCCCAAATTAGAAAGTTTACTCTTTCTCTCATATTGGTGGAAAAAGAGAACTTTAAAGTGTTTATAATCAAGAATACTTACTCCAAATGGCAAGTGAGGCAAGAAATAAGAGATGCCTCGCGCCGTCGTCGCTCGCTCGCTCGGCTCGGCTTCGGATTTGGATTTGGATTTGAAAAATGAGATCCATCTTTTTGGACAAATTTTATTTGAATTTCGAAGAATGCCAAGAAAAAATACAGTAAAAAAAATTCTGCAGTTTCGGACCTCCATTTATATATATATGCAGTAACAGTTGCACTGTTTCAAGTGAACTGATGCATTTTTTTCAAACTAGTGCTTTAGAAATGATACAATGTTCTGAACTGAGGCTACAGAAGGTTTCAATGGTTCGAAATGATGCTTCAGAAGGATGTAATCCTTCAATGAAGTGACACGTTGATTCATGAAATGAGATGACTGTTCAGGAAAAGATGCAATCTTTGATGAACAGACATGAACTTACAGCAAAGGTGTAACCTTTGGAGTAAACCATTGCCTCTTTTTAGAAGAGACATGTTGTGGCTATATAAACCTAGTTTCTTCCACAGGTTTAGTACCAAATTTTCAGATTAAAAAAACTCTCTTCTTGTCTCAAAAATATTCTGTGTGATCACTCAAAACGTTCTGTGAGTTTGAAGATATGCCAACCGTTTGAGGTACCGCTACTGTTGGTCTGTTAGCCATTTTATCCTGGGAGGAAAAATTCCACAACCTCGGGTACAGTGAGGGGGATTATTTCCTTAAGGAAAATCCATGAATTCGGATGACTTGGCTATTTTCTGTTTCATCTTAATTTTTGCAAAATAAAATACACCTCTTGGAAAGGTCATTTTGATCTTGTGTTGAGGGTATTTGATATACTTAATTGTTTTCTTGTTTATACTTGAACTCAAGTTGAATTTGGTGTTGTAATATACAGATTCTGTATACCCTAAGTACAAACAAAATAATAATCGTAATGAAATAAATACTATTACAGAATCTGTATTGCTTGTTTTTGGAGATTAAAGTTTTAACTTTCTACTCCGCCTGAACTTAACTAGTGATTTGAAGTCATTAAAACTTCGTCACAAGTTAAAGATCATTCGGTTGACAATTGGAAGTCATAAAAACTTCATTGTTAACTAGAAACAAAAGGAAAAAAATTAATGTTGCTTAATTTTTATTAGTATTTTGAAAATACTAAGTATTTTTTATCTTATGGTGACAGAAAAATGGCAACTGAAAGTCAATGATGGATGCGACAACATCTGTGGGGGCAACTAATATTGTGATATCAAGTCGTACAAATGCTCCGCCAACAATGGCACCGGCGAAGAGGCCCGAAAAATTTCGGGCATTGACTTCAAGCGGTGGCAGCAAAAGATGTTCTTTTACCTCACCATTTTATGTCTGCAACGGTTCACTAGCGAAGACGCTCCTCAGGTACCCGAGGGAACCTAGGACAAAGACCGCTTCATTATTGTAGAAGTTTGGAAACATTCGGACTTCCTTTGCAGGAATTATATTCTGAGTGGTCTCTAAGACGACCTCTACAATGTTTATAGTGGAACCAAGACATCAAAGGAACTGTGGGGGGCACCTGAACAAAAATATAAGACGGAGGATATGGAAATTAAGAAATTCCTTGTTGCACGATTCCTGGACTTCAAAATGATAGATAGAAAATCTGTTGTCTCTCAAGTACTGGAGTTGCAAGTCATCATACATGATCTCCTAGCAGAAGGTATATCTTTGAAAAATACCTTAGTTGAACAAATTAAAAATGTTCTTAATACTCACATAAACTGTTTTGTAGGTTTAATTGTGAATGGTGCTTTCCAAGTAGCAGCGATAGTTGAGAAGCTACCAACTTTGTGGAAAGACTTCAAAAACTACTTAAAGCATAAACGCAAGGAGATGACTGTTGAAGATCTTATTGTCTGACTTCTGGTGCCATCCACCATGTATGTTCCAACAAAGAGTTATTTTCGTCATTTGCTCCGGCTCAAGCAGAAGAAATGATATACATGACTAACTCCGCTACTGCTAAGGTGGAGGAAACAGGAAAAATTTGCTTAAAGATGACTTCCAGCAAGGTCTTGACACTGAACAATATGTTATATGTTCCGGAGTTACGTAGGAACTTAATTTTTGTTTCACTCCTAGATAAGAACAGATTCAAATGTGTAACCGTTTCTGAAAAAATTATAATTAGCAAAGGAGAAATGTATGTAGGAAAAGGCTATATGACCGAAGACCTTTATAAAATGAATGTAATGACTGTTGAAATAAATAAAAGTTTGAATTCTTATCATTTGCTTGAGTCTTATGATTTATGGCATAAATTTTTAGGCCATGTTAATTATAAAACGTTACGAAAACTAATTAACTTAGAAGTTTTGTCAAACTTTGAGTGCAATAAATCAAAATGTCAAACGCGTATGGAATCGAAGTATGCAAAGCATCCTTATAAGTCCGTTGAAAGGAATTCCAATTCCTTAGACTTAATACATACTGACATTTGTGATATGAAGTCAACACCATCACGTGGTGGGAAAAAGTATTTCATAACTTTTATTGACGATTGCACTAGATATTGTTATGTCTACTTGCTAAATAGTAAGGATGAAGTAATAGATGTTTTAGACAATATAAAACTGAAGTTGAAAATCAGTTAGACAAAAAGATCAAAATGATAAAAAGTGATAGGGGCGGAGAATATGAATCTCTCTTTGCGCAAATATGTGTAGAGAATGGAATAATCCATCAAACTACGGCCCCATATTTACATTAATCTAATGAAATTGCGGAAAGGAAAAATCAAAATTTGAAGGAAATAATGAATGCCTTACTTATAAGTTCTGGTTTACCACAAAATTTATGGAGGGAGGCTATCCTTACGGCCAATCGTATACTCAACAGAGTTACCCATAGTAAGACACAATCAATTTCTTACGAAAAATGAAAAGGAAGGAAATCCAACTTGAAATATTTCAAAGTGTGGGGGTGTGTAGCGAAGGTTCAAGTTTCTATACCTAAAAGGGTTAAGATAAGACCTAAAATAATGGACTATGTGTTCATAGGATATGCTAAAAGTAGTAAAGCATGTCGATTTTTGGTTCATAAATCCGAACATCCAAATATTAATGAAAATACTGTAATTAAATCAGACAATGTTGAATTCTTTAAAAACATTTACCTGTATAAAATTAGACATAAATAGTCTAGTGGAGGATCTAAACGACCTCGAGATGAACTAAGTGAGAATGTACATAATGAAGAAAATCCAAGATGTAGTACACGTCAAAGAATTTCAACTTCATTTGGATCGGATTTTATAACATTTCTCTTAGAAAATGAGCCTCAAACATTTAAAGAAGCGATGTCATCGTCAGACTTATCCATTTGGAAAGAGGCAGTCAATAGTGAGATAGATTCAATCTTAAGAAAACATACATGAGAATTGGTTGACCTTCCTCCTAGAAATAAACTGTTAGGTTCTAAATGGATCTTTAAAAGAAAAATAAAGGCGGATGTTACTATTGATAAATACAAGGCAAGACTTGTAGTAAAAGGCTTCAAACAGAAGGAAGGTATTGATTACTTTGATACATACTCGTCAGTAACAAGGATAACCTTGATTTGAATGTTAATTGCCTTGGCGGCGGTATATGATCTTCAAATCCATCAAATGGATGTGAAGACCGCATTCCTAAATGGAGATTTGGAGGAAGAAATATACATGGAACAACCTGAGGGTTTTGTGGTTCCAGGAAAAGAAAATAAGGTGTGTAAACTTGTTAAGTCACTTTATGGACTAAAACAAGCACCTAATCTATGGCATACAAAGTTTGACCAAACCATGTTGGAAAACGAATTCAAGATAAATGAATGTGACAAATGTGTATTTATTAAAGACACACCAAATCATCAAGTCATTGTTTGTTTATATGTGGATGATATGTTGATCATCAGCGAAGATATTTGTGACATAAATGTAACCAAACAAATGCTCGAGAGCAAGTTTGATATGAAAGACCTTAGAGTTGCAGATGTGATCTTAGGTATAAGAATCCATCGAACTCTACAAGGGTTAGCATTGTCACAATCTCATTATATCAAAAAAGTACTTGACAAGTTCAAGGATATAGAATTCGGTATTGCCAAGACTCCATTGGATGTGAACTTTGCACTTCGAAAGAATGAAGGTGAAAGTGACTCACAATTAGAGTACGCAAGAGTATTGGGATGTTTAATGTATATAATGAACTATACACGACCAAACATAGCATGTGCAATTAGTAAATTGAGTCGGTACACGAGTAATCCCAATAAAACTCATTGGATGATAATGAAAAGAGTTTTGGGGCATCTTAAATACACTCAAAACTATGCTTTGCATTATAATAAATATCTTGCGGTACTTGAAGGATATAGTGATACAAATTGGATCACCGGAATTGAACGAAGTAAAATCCACAAGTGGATATGTATTTACTATCGGTGGAGGAGCATTTTCTTAGAAATCATCCAAACAGATTTGTATCGCTCGCTCTATAATGGAATCTGAATTTGTCGCATTAGATAAAGCTGGTGAAGAAGCAGAATGGCTCCGAAATTTCTTGGAAGATATTCTGTATTGGACCAAGCCAGTGGCACCAGTATGTTTACACTGTGATAGCCAAACGGCACTAGGTAGGGCAGGGAACATAATGTACAACGGTAAATCTCGTCACATACAACAGAGTCATAATACCGTTAGGGAACTTCTCTCTAGTGGAATTATCACTATTGACTATGTAAAGTCAAAGGATAATGTATCGGATCCACTTACAAAAGGCCTATCTAGAGAAGGAGTGGAAAGAACATTCAAGGAAATGGGTTTAAGGCCTAGGATGAGTCAGTATGACGGTAACTCTACCTATCAAACTAGCGATCCCAAGAGCTAGGTTCAAGGAGATCAAACAAAGTTGTGTCTGGCAAGTTCAACATTGTCAATTACCCAACCCATTCTCACGATATAGACAATATATAGTAAACTAGGATAAGACTTAAGGTGAAAAGTTTTTTAATGATTATCTAAATTTGACAGATTTGACCAAATAGTTTAATCTACAGGATTGAACGTTTAGAAATCACCTATGCGAGGGCGAAGTGGAAGCCACTTCAAAGGGAATGTTAGTAAAGGCCTATTCTCTAAGCTCTCATGAAACTGGAATGTGTTCATGGCTGAAAAGAATAAAACCATGAGAACCATAAACGTTAAAAGGCTGGTTGTGTGATATGTATTGTCTAGGTGTACATTAAAGCTCGACGGTTCAAAAATATCAAATCTACAGATTGACCGAATGCATCCGATGCATGTTCACTACGGAAAGTTTAAAGGGAAACCCACTTGTCTAGATGCAATCAATTTTTACTTGATGATCATATACTTGTCCGTAAAAATTTTATGAAAAATAGTCATTCCCTATTCATGTGGAGGATTGTTGGGTTCATAGTATATGAAAGAATTGTGAATAGAAAAATGGAGAATACAATGATGGAGGGGAAGGAGACACTAAAATGGAAAGTGTACTCCCAAATTAGAAAGCTTACTCTTTCTCCCACATTGATGGAAGAAGAGAACTTGAAAGTGTTTATAATCAAGAACACTTACTCCAAATGGCAAGTGAGGCAAGAAATAAGAGATGCCTCGCGCCGTCGTTGCCGCTCGCTCGCTCGCTCGGCTCGGCTTCGAATTAGGATTAGGATTAGGATTTGGATTTGGAAAATGATCGATCGATGAGATCTATCTTTTTGGACAAACTTTATTTGAATTCCGAAGAATGCCTAGAAAAAATGCTGTAAAAATTTTTCTGCAGTTTCGAACCTCCATTTATATATACATGCAGTAACAGTTGCACTGTTTCAAGTGAACTGATGTATTATTTTCAAACTAGTGCTTCAGAAATGATACATTGTTCTGAACTGAGGCTACGGAAGGTTGCAATGGTTCGCAATGATGCTTCAGAAGGATGTAATCCTTCAATGAAGTGACACACTGATTCATGAAATGAGATGATTGTTCAGAAAAAGATGCAATCTTTGATGAACAGACATGAACTTACAGCAAAGGTGTAACCTTTGGAGTGAACCATTGCCTCTTTTCAGAAGAGGCATGTTGTGGCTATATAAACCTGGTTTCTTCCACAGGTTTAGTACGAAATTTTCAGATTAAAAAAACTCTCTTCTTGTCTCAAAAAATTTCTGTGTGATCACTCAAAACGTTCTGTGAGTTTGAATATATTCCAACCGTTTGAGGTACCGCTACTGTTGGTCTGTTAGCCATTTTATCCTGGGAGGAAAAATTCCAAAACTTCGGGTATAATGAGGGGGATTATTTCCTTAAGGAAAATCCGTGAATTCGGATGACTTGACTATTTTCTGTTTTATCTTAATTTCTGCAAAATAAATACACCTCTTGGAAAGGTCATTTTGATCTTGTGTTGTGGGTATTTGATATACTTCATTGCGTTCTTATTTATACTTGAACTCAAGTTGAAGTTGGTGTTGTAATATATAGATTCTGTGTACCCAAAGTACAAACGAAATAACAGTTTCAATAGGAAAATAATTTATATAAGGTAAATTGTAATGATTTTAAGTTCATAAATATTAGTATTTCCTACGTAGTTCAATAAGGAAATTTAATAATCAAAACTTTAATTGATTTCAAAATGCTAAATAATAGAAAAATTATAAAAAGACGATTAGGAAAATCGTAAAAAGACGATTTTGTCTAGTGTGAAATTTTTTAATAAGGGCAAAAAGTTCAAGTCACTTTTCTGAAGGTCTTCATACTTTTAATATATTATAGATTATAGATATAGATTATAGATAGATTATAGATTATAGATTATAGATATAGATTATAATATATAAGATTTTATAGTAGATAAAATATTTAAAAAATGATGTCGCAAATGATGTGGATCCGATGTGTCAGTCATGTCAATCAAGTGAGGAATATGCATGCGTCAAGGGGTTAAAATATTTGTTTTGATCGAGTTCGGGTGTTTAGATGAAATTTAAAGGAGTATAGGGGCCGAGATATCAAACTGAAACAAGTAAACGATTTTCCAAATCATTCCGCCTATCATAAAATTTAATTTACATATACAGTTGGCAATTTAAAGACTTTTTATAATGTAAGTTAATTAAAAGCTAATTATAGGTAATCTTCAAGAATTTATACCTGCAAAGTGAGTGTTTACAACAGCTAAATCTACATTAATCGTATTAAGATTTTTTTGCATATTTAACTCTTATGTGTGTATATAATCCAAATTCATACATTATATGAAATCAAATAATAACAGAGTGTGACAGATCAGTTCTTATCTGTCTCACTGCTATATAAACCACACAGTACAGTTGTTAATTATAAGAAGGGAGAGCACATAAAAAATGTTTCGATATTTTATTCTTCTTGTTGTGAGTTTTGGAGTATTATTAGGAACAAGAGGTGATATTGTTACCAAAGAAGTTTTGGCTGAACAAGAAGCAGATCGAGTCATTGGGTTACCCGGTCAGCCACCGGTGAGTTTCAAGCAGTACGCTGGATATATTACTGTCAATGAGACCCATGGAAGAGCACTCTTCTACTGGTTATTTGAGGCCACTACCACTCCTCATAACAAACCACTTCTTTATGGCTCAATGGAGGTCAGTACCAAATTACATACAAATTCATTTTAATATCTATGAAGAACATTGATCTGTCGTAAAAATACATCAACACCATATCCAATATAATTGTTAGAGTGTATCCACACCTTACCTCTAGCTTGTTAGGTAGTAAAGTTGTTTCCAGACACTCGGTCTGAGTTATTTAATTTATATACGTTGTATCATACAACAACTCTGTAAAACTTTTACATTATAGGCTAGCATTTGTTACAGTAAGTGTTATTGTACGCCATTGATGTGAAATCACTTCAGAGAGTTTACTATAATTCTATTCTAAAAAGTTCAGACAGACCGTCTCCTATTAACTTGAGTGAAATGAACTAATCACTCAAGTTAATTGGGTGTTTTCATGATTATCCAGATGGAACAAATTATTTATCCGTCTGTATGTATTTGCAAAATTCACCTCACCGTTATGTACGGTTGAATTATACAACATATGAGTTATATATCTTTATATATATATATATATATATATACACACACATACTTGTTGCGTGATGATTTTTATAATCTCCGGGGCGCACCGCACTTTATTAGACTATTACTCCTAATTTGCAAATATAAAAAAATATCAATACACAAAAATTTATTTTTAGTAACTTTCTATGTAGTTCTCTTCTTTGTCTTGTTAATTGTATCAGATGTTTGAGGGCTTTGCTATAATATTAGAAGCCAAATCAATCTTGTAAGTTGTAAGAACTGGAACTGCATAGCATTTTGTCTCAATTAGTTGGCTTAAACCGGACAATAGGACATATTTTCATCATTTCAGAATACGATGTTGTAATTATGTTGGTTTTATATCTATATTCAACTCATTATCACATCTACATTCTTATTCCCAGCAATTATTACTTTTAACTATTTCCTGTGATTTTTACTTGTTCACTTTTCTATTTTGTGATCTCTAATAATATTTGTCTTATTTATAAAAATAATGGATAATTTAACTATTTCTGCCCATGTTACCTTAGCATTAAATACGATATATTATTAAATGCATTTCTCAAAACATTAAATTTACTATATTCAAAGGGTAATATGGTAGAATTATTCTTATCATTTACTGCTTCTTAATTTCTGTGCTAATAGGAAAGTGGATAAGTAAATGGAAGTAATAACCATTTAAAATTTTGTGGACAAAATGAATTGATTGATTCCCTTAATTACAATGAAAAAAAATGATTTCCTTAATTACTCCAATGGAATTTTGTGGATAACTATGTTGAATCTTCTAGGCACGCTACTTTATAAGGATAGCTGTTTTTTTTTTCTTTTTTTGTTAAGTATTTGAGTTTAATAGTTTTTAGGCTCTCACGGATCACTCTGTCCCGTTCAAATAACGTCTATATATCAATAAGTATAATTTTATTTAAAGTAGTGTTCTTTAGGTGATGTACATATAATTTTCTTTTTATTGCAAAATACCTTATTTGGAATAAGAGTCATCAATTGGTTGATCATCTAAACTTTTAATTTGATTACTCATCTAATAATCTCCTTCTCACTTCTCCTTTAAAAATAATTGGAGGGGGAGGGGGGTTGCATCTTTAAATTATGATATACTATTCTTAGAAAATAAGATAAGCAATAAGTATTATTTGGACAGCAAAGAAATACTCATCTAATAATCTCCTTCCTCACTTCTCCTTTAAAAATAATAATCTCTTTTCTCACTTTTTCTTTAAAAATAGGTGGGGGGGGGGGGGGGGGTTGCATCTTTAAATATGATATGCTATTCTTAGAAAATGAGACAAGCAGTAGGCATTATTCCAACAGCAAAGAAGGACAATGTTGGAACATTTACCCTCTACTACTCGCTGTGGATGAATTTTGTTCTAATTTTTTTTTATTTGTTTTACTTTTTGGGCCAAGGATTGTAGTTTGAAACGACGCTAAAACAAAGTCAAAGGGGAAAAAAATGTTTGGTCCTGACGGCAAATGATTGTTATCATTCACTTGCTTTTTATCCCTTTGAATTGAAGCAAAAAGTATTACGTACTAATTTTAACTACTACTACGTAATTTTTGAAAATAACTGTTTTGTTTTTTTTCAGTTTCCTCTTTGTTTTTTTGCTTCATTATAAAAGTAATTGGGGGCATATTGGGGATAGTAGAAGTTGTTGACTGATTGAACTTTTACCTTATTGATGTACAAGAAGGATTTGATTTTCACATAATAATAAGTTTAAAATAAAAGGAAAGGGGGTGTGTATTTTTTCTCTCATTTTCATTTACTAGAATGATGTCAGCAATATAAGTTAGCCCGCTCGAAATAGAACTCGAAATCAAAATAAGTCAAAATATAAATAAAGTGATCTAATAGTCCATCTATTTAATAAGTTATCAAAATACACTAAACGTAATAACTTATTACGTTTTATACCTTTTTTTAACGATTTGGTAACGAAAGTGTACAAGAATAAAGTTTTAGTAAAACGTAATAAATTATTACATTTTACAAAACTTTTTTTGATAAAACGTAATAATTTATTAAGTTTTACAAAATTTTTTGTAAAACGTTATAATTTATTACATTTTACACGAAAATTTAAAAAAAAAACTCAGTGTACTATTACATCACCCATTTATGTCAAATCATGTAAAACATAATAAATTATTATGTTTTATAAAAAGTTATGTAAACCATAATAAATTATTACGTTTTACAAATTTTTTTAGATGAAAATTTAAAAAAAGAAATTAGTGTATTATCTTATCCCATCACTGATTAGGTTTTTATGCCTCCCAATGTTATAAATCTTTTTGGCCACAAAAATTTGACTTAAATTTGGTCACAATAGGAAAAAGTCATGTTCACACTTAAACTAGTTAACTTTTAGATATTTTTGCCCTTTTTATCCTATATTTAAAATTCTATCTATACATTATTTATTTTCAATTCCCAATACATTGAAACTATCTACTACATGGGAATGAATTTTTTTATGATTCTTACAATCATTTAAAAAAAGGACACTTTTACATAAATAATTAAGACGAATGATGAAAATAGAATAAAGAAATAATTACGACCTTTTTTTTCAAGGAAGACTAATTTTTTCATAATTATAAAGTAAAAATTCATAAGTTAGAGTGACCAACTTATGACTTTACTAATTTTGAATGCTTATAAAATCTAGTACTAAGCTTATAAGCATTTTGTTGAAAATGTTTATAACATGCGTATATAATTAAAAACATATTTTCGAGCTAGTTTGATCCGCTTATAATAAATTTGATCGGACACTTTCTTTATAAATGTTTTTCGTTTACTAACTAGTGAAGGTGGGTGATGATTTAATTTTATTGTAATACTGCTAGATTAATGACCCCTTAGGGGTCGTTTGATTGGGAAATAAGTTATGCTTGATTAGTTATCCTGGTATTATTTTTTAGTGATTGTTTGGTTTGTGGTACTAAAAATGATAGGCATTGCATCCTTTCTAAGTATAGATAGTTTGTTTATAAAAATACTCTTCGTCTTATTTAGCTTAATATTTCATGTTAAATTACTTATTTTGTCCTAAATTTTATAAAATATTGATAATCTAATTTTTTTTTTTAAAGATTCATAAACAAAAAATGTGAAAAAGAATTACTCTCATCTTACATTATTTAGTATCATTAATATTTGAAAAGTTGAATTGTATTTTTTTAAAAAATTAAATTTTCAAACATGTTTAACTATATACAACAACAACAACAACAACAAATCCAGTGTATTCCCACACAATAGGGTCTGGGAAGGGTAAAATATACGCAGTTCATACCACTACCTCCGGAGAGGTAGCAAGGTTGTTTCTGATAGACCCCCTACTCAGGACGAAGAATAATAAACAAATTCATAATACAACCTGAAATGAAATAAGTTGGCACAATATAGAAGAGGTACCCACATAGTAATACCCTATACTAACAAACCAAAGGCACCTTCTACTAGCTACTGACTACGGCCTACCCGCGGGCACTAACCTTCTACCCTTATCCGTGTCCTCCAAACCTTCCTATCTAGGGCTATGTCCTCAGTAAGCTGTAACTGCTCTATGTCACGTCTAATCACCTCCCTCCACTATTTCTTCGGCCTGCCCCTACCTCACCTGAAACCATCCAAAGCTAGTCTCTCGTACGTACGAATTGGGGCATCCGTTCCCCTCCGCCTCACATGCCCAAACCATCACAACTGAATTTTTCGCATCTTGTCCTCTACCGAAGTCACTCCAACTTTCTCCCGAATAGTCTCATTCCTAACCCTATCACTCCTAGTAAGCCCACACATCCAACGCAACATCCGCATTTTCGCCACCTTCAATTTTTGGATATGGGCGTTCTTCACTAGCCAACACTCTACTCCATACAGCATGGCCGGATAGACTGCCACTTTGTAAATTTTTTCTTTATGTTTGAGCGGCACTTTCTTATCACACAACACTCCCGAGGCGAGCCTCAACTTCATCCAACCTGCCCCAATCCGGTGGGATATATCCTCATCAATCTCACCATTTTCTTGAATCACGGACCCGAGATACTTAAAACTATCCCTCCTACACACAACCTAGGAATCCAACCTAACTACCATCTTGTCCTTCTGCCTCAAGTCATTAAACTTGCATTCCATATACTCTGTCTTGCTTCTACTCAACGTGAACCCTTTAGACTCAAGGGTTTATCTCCGAACTGCCAATTTATCATTCACACCTCCCCGCGTCTCATCAATCAATACTACATCATCCGCAAAAAGCATGCACCAAGGAACCTCTCCTTGAATACGCAGCGTTAAAACATCTATCACCAAAGCAAACAGAAAAGGGCTAAGAGTTGAACCCTGATGCAACCCTGTCAAGACAAAAAAATGCTCTGAATCTCCTCCCGCCGTCCTCACCTGAGTCTTAACTCCTTCATACATGTCCTTAATCGATCCGATGTACGTTATCGGGACCCCACTCATTTCTAAGCATCTCCAAAGAACCTCCCTAGGGACTTTGTCGTAGACTTTCTCTATGTCGATAAATTCCATGTGAAGATCCCTCTTCCTTTTCCTATACTGCTCTACTAGTCTCCACACCAGGTGAATTACCTTCGTCATCGAGCGACCGGGCATGAAGCCAAACTGGTTCTCCAAAATTGACACTATCTTCCTCAATCTCCGCTTGACCTCTCTCTCTCAAATCTTCATAGTGTGACTCAACAACTTAATACCCTTATAATTGTTGCAACTTTGTACGTCACCCTTGTTCTTATATAAAATAATTATGGTGATCCACCTCTATGCCTCAGACATTTTTGCAGTCTTGAAAATGTCATTAAACAATTCGGTCAACCACCTTAAGCCCGCCTCACCAGCAAACTTCCATAAATCCACAGGAATCTCATTTGGTTCCGTCGCCCTACCCCTTCTCATCCTGCGAATAGCCTCGCTGACCTCCTCCACCTTAAAACGCCTACAATACCTGAAATCGCGATACCTCTCTGAGTGCTCCATCTCCCCTAACACAATGTCTCTACCCCCCTCATCATTCAAGAGTCTATGAAAATATGAATGTCATCTTCTCTTAATATGAGCGTCCTCCACCAGCACGCTACCATCCTCCCCCTTAATGTACTTCACTTAATCGAGGTCACGACCCTTTCTCTTCCTCGCCTTAGCAAGCCTATATAACCCCTTTTCCCCACCTCTCTCCTCCAACCCCGTATATAAGCTCTCAAAAGTTGTCGTCTTAGCAGCCGTAACTGCTAACTTAGACTCTTTCCTAGCTAACTTATATTCCTCCCTATTTGTCCGCTTATCCTCTTCATCCCTACTCTCAACCAACTTAGCATACGCCCCTTTCTTAGTCTCCACTTTCTTCTTTACTTCTTCATTCCACCACCAATCCCCCTGACATTGACCAGCCCGACCCCTCGAGACCCCTAACACCTCTCTAGCCGTCTCCTTGATACACCTAGCTGCCCTATCCCACATACCATCCACGTCCCCCTTACAATCCCACACCCCCATTTAATAATTAAGCATGTACTAAGTCTTTACTACTATAAAATTAAAAATTATTTTATTAGTACATCCCTAATTAAATTTAAATCCTGTTTTAAAATAAATAATAATTACATTTATTGAACAAAGGTACAACAAAAAGATTTTAATCAAATTATTCTCTAAAGATAAGAAAAATAATTAAAAAATATATAAAAAAAAACTCAAATGAAATAAATAAAAAAGAATGACGAAACTATAATTTAAAATGTAAATTGAAAGATACACCCTCTAACAATATTAAATTAAAAATAAATTTAACTCACATCTTATTCAAAAATTAAATTCAAAATTAAAGTAAAACATAAACAAAGTAGTGTGGCATACACTGCAAAATCACATGAGTCATAAAGATACTCTTCTTCTCATCTCTCTAACAATATTAGGTGTGATTTGATTTTAAATAGAATCAAATAAAAAAATCAATGTTTGATTTGATTTGATTTTAGATTTTAAAAATTGATAATATTTAACTTAATTTTTATTTTACTAAAAATAACCACAATTTAGAGAACAATGAATTCTTCTCCAAATCATCTCCTTCTTTATTTAATTTAAGAAAGAAATCAACTGAGTTTGAGCTTTCAGTCTATGAACGAATAAATTATATATATAAATTAGTTGAATATATGATATTATTTTTTCATAAATAAATATAAATATTTTATATCGTATAATCATTAATTTAATTTTAGTCTATTTATTTTCGCATGTACCACTATATTTTTAAATTTCATTTCTTGAAAAATATGAAAAAAAAAAATACAGCACTCTAAATCTAATTGTCTATATGTGGTGTAGTGTATAGTTTATTTTAAATTTACTCAATAGATTGCTCTTTTGATTTTTGAAAGGTTGACTATTTCATTTATAACTTTATATTATTTTGTGGATGTTAGACATGTGAAATAGAGTAATCTCTACAATTATGCAACATAAACATGCTAAAATTTCAAAAGAATATTGAAAAATAATATAAAAAATTTAACTATACTTATCTAGTAATAGTAGATATCAATTTATTAATTTATAATGTTCATATGAAATATTGTTTCATATCTTTATTATTTTTTAATTATCAATTCATCATAGCTAGTTATAAACCAAAAAACTGAATCAAATTGATAGTTTTATATTATTTTAAAAATTTAAAATCAACTAAATAACTTTAATTTTAATTTTAATCAACAATTAATCCACATGGAACCATGAGCACCCACTAATTTAAGAAAAAAAATTATTGATTGACATTCTTTTATATCTTGAATGGCATATTACAATTGTGTTATTAAGAAATTAAAATGATAAATAATATTGTATGACAATGTATATTTATAATTTCATTGGAATTTAAGAAATTAAAGAATTATTTTTTTGGGTCAATTATTTTTGGGTTGATCAAGAAACAAAATTGAAAAGTGAAATAATAATAAGCAATCAAGAAACATAATTAAAAACAAATATTATGACTAAGACATAATTAAAAATTTAAACATAGAAATATAACTGACATATTCAACTTTTATTTATCAACTTCACGTCTCAAATAATTAAGATTACTTTGATTAATTTATTTTAAATTTTATTCAAAGATATTATTTTAATTTGAAATGAAAAGTTTTTGAATTGGATAATACAATTTTCAATTTAAAATTTTTATTCTCCCTTTAGTTGATTAATATAGAGGAATATGAAATTTAGATTTAAATATATGTAGATGTGTGTGTATATTGTCGTAATTTAAAGAAAAGATACAATATACATTGAAAGACAAAAAAAAATTTATTGGGTAAAATATTAAGTTTCTAAGTGATAAATATATTTAAGTTGAACTGACAAAAGTTGAATTTGAAGTGAAATATAAATTTACTTATACATTAAATTAAAAGGGGAGTAATTGTATAAAATATATTTATTAATTTTTTTAATTATAAGTAAATGTTAATATTTTAATTTAATTGACTATATAATTTACTATACATATAAAATACTTAGAGTATGTATAAATTTTTTATATTTATTAATTGTTCTTGTATAAATCAATTTAGTTGTTCCGTAAGTTTAGGGAATAGGAAAAAGTTAGTGCATTTATTAATATAATTTGGAGGAGATTTATTTAATAAAATATGATAAAATCTAAAACAAAGTTATGTAAGTCTTTTCACAATTATGGTCAAATTTGAGCCAAAAAATTGTGGCCATTTTGCACTTCCCATATCTTAAACAGAAACTAGAACCAACGTTCGCAGTTAACAATTAATATTCTTGGAAGAAAGAAAATTATTAGCAATTAAAATTACAACGAATGCACGAATAACCATTTATAGGGCCATTATAATTAAAAATGCTTACTGTAATACATGTTGATATGCTAATGTCATCTTTTCCAAGGTTAAGTGTAAAATTGATTATTAGAGGTTACGTGTAAAATATTCAAGATATTGTTCTTGAAGTTTCTCCATTATAGGAAATTAAGAAAACATAATTGAAAAGAAAGATAAGAGATTTAAAAGGATAATTACGGAGAACTCATCTGAACTTTATTTTCAACTAAGATACTAGATGTAATAGCCATGCGATTTCGTCAAGCATGGAGATAACAATGGCCGATGCACCAGCATTACTAATCATCTACATGTTCCTTTGTTGGGTTAAAAAACTAATCAGGTAATGTGAAAAGATAGTACACTGATTTAAAAAAAAAAAAGAATTGGTGTAAAACGTAATAATTTATTGAAATAATGCATCAAAATTTCCCTAAATTTGAATGTTTGGTTTAAATTTGATAAGTTTTGTTTCGTAATTCATCATTATGGATTTTAGGGTGGGGGTGCGGGCTGTCAGGGACGGGGGTGGAAGAAGAAAGGGGGTGGTGGGGCTTGAAGAAGAAAGAATAGGGGTGGGGTGGGCAGAAGGGAGGGGGGGGGGGAGATTTTTTTTTTCTTTTAATATTGTATTATAAATAAATTAGTGGGGTCACTTTTTTTAAAGTAAATTTTGATGTGGCGCTAATGTAGCACTGACGAGGCGCAAGTGTAATACACTCTCCGCAGTGAGAATGGTGTTATTTTTTTAAGGTGGTAAATAATTACTTCAAAAAGATTTTGGGGGATAAATAATTATCCGTAAAGTTTAAGTGTTAAAGTAAGTTATCGAGACAAGTTCAGGGGAATTTTGATGTATTATCTCTAATTTATTAGTACATTTTACATGATTTGATATAAAAGGGTGATATGATAGTAAACTGATTTTTTTTTTTTAATATAATTCATATAAAATGTAATAATTTTATTACGTTTCACAAAAAGTTTTGTAAAACGTAATAAATTATTAGGTTTTTCAAAAAAGTTTTGTAAAACCTAATAATTTATTACGTTTTACTAAAACTTTTTTTACTGTACACTTCCGTTAAACGTAATAATTTATTATCTTTAGTTTATTTTAGTAACTTAATAAATACTTTAGGTCACTTCATTTATATTTTGGTTTATTTTGATTCCGAGTTCCTCGAAATACTTCACCCTCTTAGACGTTGGCATTATCGGAGTACTATATTTATATATAATCAATATATAGTTAGTGCACACTAATTATACAGGTTTATAATGCATTACATGCTCGCTAAAATTATACTACAAAGATTATTTTATTGAGTTGTTCTGGGACCTTGAGCCCAATTATTATTTGTGAACTTTCGAAGGGCCATTTTCTACAACTGGCCCAGAGCCCAAGTATATAAGCATCATAATGGATGTTATATGATTCTTCAATTGACTGAAGTAGTATATTATGAACATTTCAGGTCCAGGATGCTCATCAATTGGCTACGGTGAAGCAGAGGAGTTAGGGCCTTTCTTAACACAGAAAAATAAGCCAGAGCTTAAGTTTAACAATTTCACTTGGAATAAAGGTAAGAGAAGTTGTCCTATGACTTAGATACACTTTTAACAAACCCCTAATGTCAAACCTCTTCCAAATACTAATAAATTTGTATATTTAATCCTCAGCCGCAAACTTATTGTTCTTGGAATCCCCTGTTGGTGTTGGATTTTCATACACAAACATCTCCACTGATATCAAAGAGCTTGGAGACTCTAACACAGGTAAAATAATGGTTATATCTTTCTACTCCAAGAATCGTTCACTATCAATTTGTCATTTTTACTCATCTTTTCTTTTATTTTTCAGCGCAAGATTCATATAGATTTTTGGTCAATTGGTTTCGAAGATTTCCACAGTTCAAGTCCCATAAATTTTACATTGCTGGTGAAAGTTATGCAGGTAAATATCACGGGGATAACATGTGAATTATAACTTTTATTTTGGTAAATAATATGGTGGTTAGCTAATACATACTCGTTTTCTTTTTTAAGGACACTATGTTCCCCAGCTAGCAGAACAAATATTTGATAATAATAAAAAGGTGAAAAAAGAGGACCACATAAACATCAAAGGATTCATGGTATGCTCATGTTTACCAACTCAATCGATCATGACCGTAATTCTATTTGTCTTATTGATGTCGATTGATTTCATTGCAGATAGGAAATGCATTGATGGATGATGAAACAGATCAAAAAGGAATGATTGACTATGCATGGGATCACGCAGTGATATCAGATCATTTGTACTATTCCATTAAGAGAGTTTGCAATTTTAGCTTGAAAAATCCAGGCCATGATTGTAATGACCTTCTTAATCAGTACTTTGCTGTCTACAAAATCTTAGACATGTACAGTCTTTACGCTCCCAAATGCGTTAACAACAACTTTAGCACCACCGCCAGCACCAGACCCCTTCCAAAGTCCTTCTCCAGAATTGTGAGTAGTACTAGTTCTTCTTCATTTTCTGTAAGATTTTTTGGTCTAATAATTCTAAATTGAAACATGCATGTAGGAAGGATGGCACAAAGGACCAACAGGGTACGATCCTTGTCTCTCTGATTACACAGAAATTTATATGAATAGACCAGATGTTCAAGCTGCACTACATGCAAATATCACAAAAATTCCTTATCCTTGGACTCATTGCAGGTCAACAAACTGCCCTTAGTTTATCTTCTTTTTATAATTAAAAAAAAATCACTTGTCATTTTTATATGTAATGAATTTTATTTCTATACACTAAAAAGATAAAAAGAACTTTTATACTATCAAGGTAACTAATTAAGAGATAATTACAGAACTGTTTATAATAATTAAACTATATATACAAATAGTGTAGAATTAAATCTCATATAAAGTCGGTGTGTATTTGTTATATCCTTATATGACTGATAGCCTTGTTATTCTGCAGTAATAATATCACATTTTGGAGTGATGCACCATCTTCCATGCTTCCTACCATCAAGAAACTAATTGATGGCGGTCTGCGCGTTTGGGTCTATAGGTAAGTGATAATAAATAAATATAAATTATTAATGAAAGATTTCAGTTGAAGGGGAAAAAAAGTAAAAAATCAATATCTAAAATTTTTAAATTCTCTATTTATTTTGAATATCAGTGGAGATACTGACGGTAGAATTCCAGTCACTTCTACAAGATTAACTTTGAGAAAACTTGGATTGAAGATCACTGAAGATTGGACTCCTTGGTACACTAACAATAAACAGGTATGCATATTACTATATTTTACTTGAAATTACATTGTAACTAACATTTGAGAACTAATTTAAATGAGGAAAACTTAATGGGTTGGTGGTCGGTGGTCGGTGGATGGACAGGTATGCATATTACAATATTTTACTTGAAATTACCTTGTAACTTAACATTTGAGAATTAATTTAAACGAGATAAACTTAATAGGTTGGTGGATGGACAGTTGCCTATGATGGACTATTCTTTGTAACAATAAGAGGAGCTGGTCATCAAGTTCCAACATTCAAGCCAAAGCAAGCTCTGCAGCTAGTTAGACATTTCTTATCCAATAAGAAGCTGCCATCTGTCCCATTTTAGCATTTTCTTACACCCCTATCCCTATCTTTTCTTTTTAGTGTTATCCGATTTAGTTTATTGTCTTTATATAATTTTTTAATCTCATTATATCAATTTCCCAGAAAGGGTTCAATCGAGATTCAAAACATTCCAATGTAAGAAAGTAATGCAACAGAATAAGAAAAGTCTGATTTTAGTTGAAAGGTTTCTCCATCTAGATTATTTAACTCTAGCAAACTCCTATTAGTGGTCAAGTTACACAGTCAAGCACAATCGCCATAGTCAAATTATACATAATCAATCTCACTTTAAACTATGGGTAACTTACCTTGAATATTTAAGTGTTATAACATTTTATCCCAATAATTTGTTAAATTACATCATATTCTGGATTTTTAAATTTGTGATGCATCTGTTATACTGTGATACATATAGGTTGTGATACATTCAAAACAGAGTTGTTATTTATTTAAGGAAGTAGCGGATTCTCTTTTATTCTGTGGAATAAATCACGCACAATCAGTTACACATTGAATTAATGTGATTCACAAAATCAGAAATACCCCCAATCAACTTTCATATTTCAAGCAAACAATCGAGTCAAATTGAGTTTCTTCCTTCTTCCGTCTCCAACTTTTAAATTTCAAAAAAAAACAAAATTTCTTCCTTCTTCCATATCCAATTTTTTGATTATTTTAAATGGAGATAATATCTGTGTTTTTGTGATTTTTCAGAGTTTAAGTTTCAGTAACAAGAGACAGACAAGTACTTAATTTGGGGACCATCTATATTATGCATAGTTTTCCATTCCTGAACAGAGTACATATTTTCTTATCGTTACAGAATGAGACAACATCGATAAAAAAGCTATCATCGTAAAGTTTTACCTTTATCCATTTTTTATAACAAGGGGGATCACAAATTAGACAATAGGATTCTTCCATGAAGAAGAGGGAGACAGTGCAAAAGTAATCATCTTTGGGATGAGTATCAAAATATTCATGAGTTGAAGGGGTAACAACACACTTGTACAACTTTGTTTGCAAGTCATTAACGTAGCTGAAGTTAGGGACGTTGACTTTGGTGTGGCATTTGACATGCGACAAAAAGCATGAGCCATCTATAAAATCAATTTGTTAACATCAATTTGTTTCTTGTAGATGATTGATGACAATGATTTATTTTCCATCTCCTGAGCCCTGATGATGACATTGATGCATAGTACTACAAAATAGTGCCTCAGAGGTAGAGGAATTGCCTTTTGAAGAGCTGGGAGATGAGGATTACTATGTGATACATCTAAAATATATGTGATACATTTGGTTGTATTTCTATGATTTTTTTTTTCAAAATTAGATATTCAATATATATGATACATTTAGCATACTTGACATATATGTTGCAGTTTGAAATTTCTGATTCATATCTAAAGAGTGTGAGTTAGTGTAAAAGTTGTGAGAGATACATTTAGAATATGTATGATACATTTAATAACATTATAAAAGAGATTCATATTTATGATATATTTAAAAAAATTTTATTTTTAGTTATGTTTTGATGTGTAACTCTCCTAAATGTAGTTGGCTATTCAAGGCTTCATCTATGTTTTGTTCTGACACTTTCAAAGTAATTGTTTGCAGTTAATACATATTAAACTTTTATGAAAGTTATATGATTCATATTAAACATTTATGAAAGTTATGTGATTCATATTAATATTGTCTGCATTAGTTTTAAGAGGTTATTTGTTATATTAGTGATATATTTTAATAGTTGAAATAAATGTGATATATATATATATATATGCTACATTTTAAACTCCTTAATTAATTATTTAAAAAAAAAAATTATATTTGTGATTCATATAATTGTGAATGTTATATGATACTTTTTAAACGTTTATGAAAGTTATGTCATTCATATCAATCGTGCCTAAATTATTTTTAAGATGTTTTGATATATCAGATATATTAGTGATAACATCACAAGTTAAAAGATGATTCGTTTATTCATATGTTAAATGTATCACCCATTTATAAATGAATAAAAAAATATAATAGATATAGAAATATTTAGAACATATGTATCATCAATAATCTGACCGCAAATGTATCACTCATACATTGTCAATAAATGTATCACTAATAATCTAACGATAAAATGTATCACTCATACACTGTCAACAAATGTATCATCCATATACTAATAACAAAAATATCATTCATATGAATCACCGTTACACTATGAAAATGTACCCGAAAAATTAATATTTTCGTATATATGTATCAAGCGGATTAACAAAAAAAATATGTATCACCGACGAATTTCATAGTAAAATTATACATAATCAATTTCACTTTAAACTATGGATAACTTGCATGAATCCGTAAATGTTTAAGTGTTGTATCATTTTCTCCCAATAATTTGTTAAATTACATCATATTCCGGATTTTTAAATGTGTGATACATCTGTTATACCGTTATACATATAGGTTGTGATATATTTAAAACAGAATTGTAATTTATTTAAGGAAGTAATGGATTTTCTTTTATTCTGTGGAGCATACCACACACAATCAGTTACACAGTGAATTAATGTGATTCACAAAATCAACAATACCCCCAATCAACTTTCAAATTTCAAGCGAACAATCGAGTCAAATTGAGTTTCCTCCTTCTTCCGTCTCCAACTTTTAAATTTTAAAAACAATGAAATTTCTTCCTTCTTCTGCATCTAATTTTTTGATTATTTTAAATGAAAATCATATCTGTGTTTTTGCATTTTTTAGTATTTAAGTTTCAGTGACAGGAGAGACAAGTACTTAATTCGGGGACTATCTGTATTATGCATAGTTTCCCATTCCTGAATAGAGTACATATTTTCTCATCATTACAGAATGAGACAACATCGAGCAACAAGCTATCATCGTAAATTTTTACCTTTACCCATTTTTATAACAAGGGTATCACAAATTAGACAATAAGACTCTTCCGTGAAGAAGAGAGACACGGTACAAATGTAATCATCTTCGGAATAAGTATCAAAATATTCATGAGTTGAAGGGGTAACAAAACACTTATACAACTTTGTTTGCAAGTCATTGATGTAGCTAAAGTTAGGGAGGTTGATTTTGGTGTGGCATTTGATGTGCGACAAAAAGCATGAGCCATCTATAACATCAATTTGTTCCTTATAGATGATTGCCGACAATGATTTATTTTCCATCTCCTAAGCCCTGACTGATGACATTGATGCATAGTACTCCAAAATAGGGCCTTGGAGGTAAAGAAATTGTCTTTTGAAGAGCTGGGAGATGAGGATTACTATGTGATACATCTGAAATCTGTGTGATACATTTGGTTGTATTTTTATGATTTTTTTTTTCAGAATTAGATATTCAATATATATGATACATTTAGCATACTTGACATATAAGTAGCAGTTTTAAAATTTTCGATTCATATTTAAAGAGTGTGAGTTAGTGTAAAAGTTGTGAGAGATACATTTAGAATATATATGATACATTTAATAACAGTATAATAGAGATTCATATTTATGATATATTTTTAAAAAATTTATTTTCAGTTATGTTTTGATGTGTAAATCTCCTAAATGTAGTTGACTATTCAAGGCTTCACGTATGTTTGGTTCTGATACTTTCAAAGTAATTGTCTGTAGATAATACATATTAAACTTTTATGAAAGTTATATGATTCATATTAAACATTTATGAAAGTTATGTAATTCATATTAATATTGTCTGCATTAGCTTTAAAAGGTTATCGGTTATATTAGTGATACATTTTTATAGTTGAAATAAATGTGATACATATATATGCTACGTTTTAAACTCCTTAATTAATTATTTAAAAAAAAATTATATTTATGATTTATATAATTGTGAATGTTATATGATACTTGTTAAATGTTTATGAAAGTTATGTCATTCATATTAATAGTGCCTAAATTATTTTTAAGACGTTTTGATATATTTGACATATTAGTGATAACATCACAACTTAAAAGATGATTCATTTATTCATATATTAAATGTATCACCTATTTATAAATGAATCAAAAAATATAATAGCTATTGTAATATTTAGGGCATATGTATCATCAATAATCTGACTGCAAGTGTATCACTCATACATTGTCAATAAATATATCACCAATAATCTAACGACAAAATGTATCACTCATACACTGTCAAAAAATGTATCACCCATATTCTGATAACAAAAGTATCATTCATATGAATCACCATTACACTATGAAAATGTATTTGAAAAATTAATATTTTTATATATGTATCTAGCGGATTAACAAAAAAATATGTATTACCAATGAATTTCATACTTGATTCAGTGAAAAATTAGTGATCTGCTCAAACTCCTCCTTATCTTCCATGTGCATGTCCGATTCTTCATTTATTGCACCAAAATTTTCCCTAAGAACTTTCATCTTTTTCAAGTTATTGCGGTGCTTTGACCTTTTTTCACAAATTTTTTTTTCTGTGTAATCTAAGTTATCCGGAGTTAAATCTACAATTTGATGATTTGCAGAAACACCATTTTGTGTTTCAATTTGGGAAATCACCAAACTGAATGAGGGTGAATTTTCATTAGCCATTGAAAATTAGAAAAATTAACACAATAAAAGATTAAATCATAGAAGAATAATGATCTGCGTTGTTAAATATTAACTTAAAATACATTTAAACAATTAGCTCACCTTTTTTAAATAACTGGAAAAATTTATAAATTACTGTAGTATATTGACGATTTGAAGAAGATGGAGTAATGGAGATGGAAGATGTTTTAACTGATGATAATTTGGGAGAGATTTTATGGAAGTAAATCTTTGGAAAAATGGCTTGGATATGGAAGATGTTTTAACTGATGATAATTTGGGAGAGATTTTAGGAAAGGAAATCTTTGAAAAAAAGGTCTTGCATGAGTTAATGGTGGAGTAAAAATAGGAAGTTGGATTATGTTGATATGTATCAAGAGTAAAATAGTAAATTTGGAATTTTAAGGAATTATTTAAAAGGTAAGCGATTTTGAGTAATATGGTCTCTTAGGTTTGTGATTTTGTGTAATTTATCCTTAAACTATCTACATATGGATAAACACATATTTTTCTAAAGGAAAATCTATTTCTAATTCAAACAATATGGATCAACTAAGAAATTCCAAGGAATTCAAAAAAGTGAAAATAAAAGAACATATATTTCAATCAGGCAGTTTGATTTTATTTGAATTGTTATTATGTTGCATTATCAATTTTTGATTATAATAATGCTAAAATGGTTAGTTTATCAATAATATTATCAATATTTGAGTTTTATAGTACGATACATTAAAATTTAAATAAATAACATTCAAAACAAATATTATATTTAAGCTAACAACACTACCATTAGGGGTATGTATTATTCAGATAAAACCGATAAACAAAACCAAATGAAATCAGATTTTCATTATGAATCCAGATAATTATTCTTTTTGGGCTTTCTATACATGCTTTTGTATACAAACTCATTAAAACCCTATTAAGTCATCTTCAACTTCTTACATATACATTTGACTCTTTTTAAGAATGATTTTCAGATTCGTTCATTTCACAATTTTAGACATGAAAACTATATTAAAAACATAGAAATACTTGAAATTTTACTTTTACATATCATCAGATTGCTTTAAAAATCTCAAAAACATATATGAAAAAAAATCATTTTGAAGGATTTCTACAAATTCTGAAAACCAACAAGGAACAGGCAATTTTGAGTGCTTTGATACCAAACGTTAGATATTACTGAGTGAAACACATCAAAAATAATAAGGATAAATAACATAAATACCACTAGTTTGCTTCTTATTTACTATCTCTTCTGATTTTCTTATTCAATTTTTCTCTCTCTCGAATTTTAATTATTCATATGCATAACTGAACATGGTTATACATTACTACTTATGTATCTGAACTAACTGATTTAACTATAATTAAGAAAATAAAATATTTGTCTTAAATACATAACCCAATTAATATTATATTTATGAATCCCTTAAATTCAGTAACAATTTTTTAATTTTAAAATTTTGAAACACCAAATTAAATTCAACAATCAGAATTAAAGATTGAGGAATCTCGGATTGATTTCGGTAATTGCATCCGAATTGTATTCCCTGTAATAATATACATTGCAAATCAATATTAGTTTAATATGCAACAAAACTTAAACAATTTTTTTCAAAACTTGAAAACATAAAGCAATGCTTAATATTCATGACTAATATTCTTTCATATAAATAACAATGCTATGTATATAGGCTGAAATAAACACATCTTAGCTTGTCTAACAGATCCATGTACATAACTGTGTTACAAATAACATTGTTAATGAATAACAATACATAACTCTGTAATACACCCAAATTACAACTCTCATTAGAAAGCGTAAGCGGTCGTCGTCAAATATACAGTGAAGTAAGGTTGGGGTTGAATCCCACAGGGAATATTGTGTAAATTAAGCATTATGATTATTAATGGACGGTTGTTCGAAGGTTCCGAAATAAAAGGGGGTTTGTTTGTTAACAGTGAAGTATGCTTGTAGTAAATCGGGTCCCAACTAATAAGTATCCATGTAAGTTTTAATTCAATGAGAATAAATAAACTAGGATTATGTTCACCAAGATGTATAGCAGTCAAGTTTGTGAGTTATCTCACGTAACAAATTCCAATTGCAATAATTATTAAACTCTAAAGTTCATCTATTCGTTTCTCAACCTTAATAGATGATTACCCCTTAATTCTCTTGAACTTAAAGAATATATTGATATATTCAATTGATTTATCAAGTGGGTTAATCCTGTTAAGGAATCAACCCTTAAACCAAAGGTTAAAGCCTTTGGAAGCCTTTCAAATCTCCTCTTTTCCCAACACACACATTCCTACTCAAACAAGTGGTGTTCTTAGGCTCACCCTTCAAGTTTGCAACCAAGAAAGATGATAATAATGAAGAGGAGTTTATGCAATTGTAATTTAGTTACAGAACTCAGGCAATCTCACAACCCTAAACAACCAATCACATCAAGGCTCCCATAACTTTAGTTATAGGAGCTTTAGCCACACATCATAGAAAGAGAAGAAGATTTCATTGTATTTCTCATAAATAATTTAGAAAATTACTTACAAAAATATCCAAAGAATTATTCTTGATCTCCAAAGAAGAATAGTGAATAAAATGTTCAGATCCACAAGTTCGGCTATTTCTTAGAGAATAGTAGGTTACAAGTTGCTCAAAAGTTGAAAAAAGATAAAAGATGAATGAAACATGTATTCTCTAACCCTAAATTAGGTATTTATATGTCCCCAGGTATTTGAAATCAAAATTTGAGCTTAAATTTACAGCGTCACAGTTGACATCCAGGTTGACGGTCCGTTAGTGTCCTGATGATCCATCACTTAGATCATCGCTTAGATACCTAGCAAGCCTTTTTCTATTTCATGTCTGACGGCTAAGTTGATGGCCCATCAGAGTCCTGAAGGTTCATCAATTGGACTGTCACTTTGATCTTATTTTACGTAGTTCTGTCCTAAGCCTGACGGCTCATCAGTGTCCTGACGATCTGTCGCTTGGACCGTCGCTTGACACCTCAATTTATTTCACTCTATTTAGGGCTAACAAATGTCTTGATAGTCCATCACATAGTTGATGGCCCATTAGTTTGACCGTCAAAGGTCTTTAGCTTCTGTTTTTCTAATTTATTTCTCCTTTTGACTCCTTTTCCTGAAAATAGTAAAACCCAATATCAAATACACTAATAGTTGCTTAAAGACACACAATTATCCCTTGTAAAAGATATAAAATAGTCCATCAAATGCTGGAACATCACTCTGTAATGTATATGTTCTGAAAATGCAATAATCTAGTAGTGTATGTCTCAACATATATATATATAACAAATTATGTATATGGGTTGATATACATAACGTATAGCACTATTAATGCATAACATATACATAACTCTGTAATGTATATGTGCTGAAATAAGCAGTCCATCAGTGTTTGTTTCACCACATATATATAACAAATTTAATGTATATGGGCTCATATACATAATAATGTTATGTATATAAGTTGAAATAACAATAAATCTCAAACGATTACCTCCAAACATATACATAGTCATGATATGTATAAGTGTTAAAGTAACAATACTGACGCTTTATAGCTATGTATATGAATACAAAAGTTAAGCAAAATAAATAGATTTAGAAATCAAATACTACCTTGGGAAGATGGGGTCGTGATGTGACTTTTTTTCTTCTTCCTTGAAGATTCACCAATGACATTTTTTGAGCTTCTACCAGCAACTTTCCTCAACTTCTTCATCATAGCGGGGTCGTTGCGGTGTTTGCTCCAAGATGAGATTTTTTAAAATCTTGTCTTTATCAAAATTAATGATTGATACAATGAAGAAGAGCCGGGCGGAGACAAAATTGATAAAAGTATAGGGTATAAAGAGTGAAGAAAATTGAGCTTGAAGGAGTTTTTGAGTGCATCTTAGGATTGAAGGAGTGTAGGTTTTGGGCAAGGAGAGAAAAAAGCCACCGTCATTGGAGTTTTGCTCCAAGATGGGATTTTTTAGTTTTGTTAAAACAATGAAATTATGAGCATAGAGTTCGAAAATATTGAATTTTGAGGATTCAAAGTGAAGGAATTCTTCAAATGGAGAAGAATGTTGATGGAGAAGATTTTGACACATTGAAGTTCAAAATTTGAGAAGGAAGATTAGTTTTAATCTAAGAAAGTTTCTCTGTAGTCATGTGATACCACCAAAGAGACCCACAACTCTTGTCCTCTTATGGTGCCCTTTAATTTTCATAGGGTTGGAGTGAGTGTATGTCGCAATTTTGGCATCTTTATGTCAATGCCTATTTTAAAATTGCTATTAATTTTCCAGCTATGAACTTCTAATACGGAACAAATGTGGAACTCCGAAATTTTTTCTTTATATTATACCTAAATAACTGATGAGCAGTTTGATCCGAATATGGTTTTAAATTTAAACGTGATAAACTTTTGAATGTGGCTTCTTGATTGTAGGCACTTTCTAAGGAAAAAAGTGCATAAATGCGAAGGTAGAGTTATGCATATGAATTATAGAGAGAGAAATGGTAAAAATGAGATATTTGTAGCTAGTTTTGGGATTTGGGATATTGTGTAATAATAGAAAGTAAAATTGTAGTTTTAAGTAATTTAATCAAATAATATATGACATACCTCTATTTATTGTTTTGGGTTTATGGTTAGCATGGACAATATCCTCGACTACATTTTCTTTTCAGTGAGTATTTTAAGCATCTAAACCTTTTTTTAATAAAAATTTAAAATCTAGACTCGAAGGACCATTTATTAAAAGTCAAAAAGTATATACAAAACTGGACCAAAAGTGACCCGTTCTAGAAAAAACAAACAAATACATAAATATTGACAACAATTAACATAATTAGGGAAGTAAAGAAATTTTCAGAGGCTCTTCAAATGACTCTTTCTTATTGAGTTGCTACGTTGTTGCGGTCTTGAGTTGGGTGAGATAATTCTCTCCTTCGTCCTTATTTTTCTCCAAGTTCAAGGTTTAAGATCGAAAAAAGGTAAGTGATATGCTTTCCATTTCTTTTAATCGATTCTCATCAGATCTAAAGATTTGAATCAACATAACACTATCTTACATACCAACCTTGATGCACGTATGGAGTCATTGATCCTTTGCTATTAATCTTGAGCTGCATAGATTCTTCTTGGGTTTTGTTTAAGGATTTTTGATTAGCTTCACAATTCATAGGTTTTTATCTTTATTTTATTTAATTGATGGGTTGAATTTCATACAAGATCGATACCACCATCTAATTTCCAGAAATAGAATTTTTAGGCTACAATTTTGAAAGCTAATGGTAATCTTGGATTGATGCATGCAGTTTTGATTCAAAATAAGCATCTTTAGCATTATAAATCTACTCGAGGATCAAAGGTTTTAGTTTGGTATTTGATTACACCTCAAATGCTCTTACTAGGTGCGGATACTCTAAACTAAATGAAATACTTCAACATTTTTCCATTTTCATTAGATTTTCATAGCTAAGTGTTGTTCTTGTGACTGTACATGACTTAAATATATTAAATTACTGAATGAATTCTTACAATACCTAATTATTTGAAACTTGTCTTCCCACATGTGGAATGTCCAATCTGTCTAGATTAAGAATTCTTTTTCCTTTAACTGGTGTATATACTGGAATTGATCTATTAAGAAATCACCTATAAAAGAAAAAACTAAGTTAGTGAAAAAAATCAGCAAGAGTATTTCCTTCCAAAAGAGAATGTTGTATTGTTGCTGTCATTAGTCTCCTTAATCTGTTAATATGATTCATTTCCATCACAACACTCCAAGGTGGTTTCCAGCTATTCTCCAAAATATGCATCATTGCAACAGAACCAGTCCCAATAATAATGAGATGGATCAAATGTTCTCTACAGTACTCTAAATATTTTGTAATAGTCTTAGCTTCAACTACTAGGTTGTAGAGTCTTGAATTCTGATCCCTTTAGTATCCACAAAATGACCAGATGAGTCTCTTATACAAAATGCTGTAGATCTAGGACCACAATTACTTTTTGAGATTCCATCTATGTTGTACTTGAACAATGTTTAGGTAGGGGATCCATTTTACAAATATCAAGCTACAAGAAAGCCTATAGCCTTTTCAAACAACAATCATTCTGGACCAAGTATTATATATCCACCTTTTCTTAAATCTTCACATGATCAAATTCTGTATGGTGCCTTTTATATCTCAAAAAACCTTGGCAAATGAGTAACTTCCCTCATGTAGGACTGTATTTCTTCTCTTTTAAATGCATTAAAGAATTATCATGAAAACCAATTTAGTGCAAATCAAGATAATATTGATATCAAGAGTTTGGGTGTTGACCTTCTTTGATATGAAATCTTTCAAACATCTATGAGGAGCTCACAGTGTCATGAAAGATTTATTAAAAGATCTTTTAAGGTTCATAAATGCTCAAATTAATTTATGAAGGAAATAATTACAATCATAGATGACATCAAGGTCTTTGGATCATTCTTCCAACCATTATAAGCTTAGAGGACTTAAAAAAAGCACGGGAGGGAGACTTCAGGCCACTAATATGCTTGAGTAACTATTTTAATAATTTGGTTATTTTTGTAACTAGCTATTTTGCAAGACTACTTTAAATAGTCTTTATGTCTCACACATTTGGGTTAGATAGTTTTTGGATATTGTCACTCCTTTATGAGCTTAGGATTAAACCCTCTTACCTGTTCATTGAATCCTTCTTGAATTCTTGGTAAGAATTCCATTGTATGAGTTCATGCTCTTCTCTTATGGTTTATCTCATAATTATACATGTGTTTAATCATTAGGTTAACCTTTCTTTATACTAATTTCTATTCTCCCACATTTCAATTTCTTAATATATGCTTATATGTTATTTTGTTTGGGTTTCTTGCACATCATTTCACATTACACTTGTAAAACACTTTTCATGATAGAGTTTCTATGAGTATTCCATAATTTCCTAATATTAGGTTTCAAGAAATAAACATGAGTTATTTCAGTAGACCTAGAATAGTGATGCTAAATTGACCTAACTTCCTCTTCGTTTAGGAATATATGTTCAATTCTCTGCCTTTTAAGATTCCACAACACCTGCAATTAAGAGATTCATTAGGATTTCAAGAGTTTACTAAGTGAGAAACTGCCACAGCCATACTCTCCATGCAATAAAAGATATTTTGAAAGGTAAACTAGACAACCATAAATGATTGAGGTCCTTATTAAGCTCCTTCTTTACTTTTAACAGTTCACAAACACTCTTAACACTCAAGCAGTTTTTACAAGTAAAAGTCCACTAGGGTTTGTCACCTACTTCCATATGTTGAGCCTTTCCCATTTTATGCTTTATGTGTTCCATCATATAGTCAGGGATCCTATCCTATATGTTGCGGAAATCACAACCTTCTTCCACATGAAAATCTCCAATATCTCTCATCTCATGACAAGTCTGAGTCTTTGAATGAAGCATGAAAAGTGGACTAAGATTAGTCTAATTATCAAATCAAATGCTAGAGGTACCTCTTTTAGGTTACCCCATAAAAAATTTTCAAATTTTTCCCTATTCTCGAACATGAACTTCAAGACTTGAAAACCCTCTTTCCTCTTCACACGAATGGGTATTTATGTATTGCAGTCTTTGTTTCATAAAAGTTTAGACCATATATTGATTTGTGTCCTAAATATCCACCACAACTTTGCATAAATTGCCTTGAATACATCAAACATGGATCTAAATACAAGACCACCACCCTTTTTTTAGGTAAGCACACCTTAGTCCGGGCTGACCAATAATTACTTTTTCCTATTGCCTTATTACCCGAAAAGAACCTTGCAAAGATATTGTAAAGTTCGTTAAAGACATAGTTAAAAGGAACAATTTTTGAGAGAAAATATATAGGGATACTTTTGAGAATACTAGTAAGAAGGACTTCCATACCACCATAGGGAAATATTTTACCTTTCCATGCTTGAAGTTTCTCTTTTACTCTCTGAATGAGCTCTAGATAGTCTTCTTTTATTTTCTTTTGTGGTTAATTGGACAACCCAAATACTTTATTTGAAATATTCCTCTAGACACATTAGTAGTCTACTCAATATTCTTTTTTTTATTCCCTACTACATTTTGATGGAGATAAAAAAAACTGTTATCCTTATTAATCATTTGTCTTGACTACTTCTCATATTCCTGCAAAGTATACATAATCTTTTCTAAAAAATAAATTATATAAATAAAATATTATAATGTCATATGTATATGATGAGTGATTGAATACGAAGTTCTAATAATGCTCAACTCACTCCCATAATTAAGGGGTGAGGCGATCGTTGTCAAGTAACCCAATTTGAATTGGGGTCGAATCTTAAGGAGCGAATTATAGACTTCAAACACTATGGGTGCTCAAATTACTACGAGATTACCCAGAATGCTAACAAAAATGACATGTAAACTAAAATGGGGGGAATTTGTTTGGAAATTTTTTGTACTATCTATAACAAATGATCAAGAGATAACACTTTTATTTTAAGCAACAATATTGGGGGAAATCTTGGGATTATGTCTACCTAAAGGTAAAAGTATGTGGGTTAAAGATGGTTTAGTATGAAATTTAGTTGTTAACTAAAGGATAGGCTAGGTCGAAGGTCATTGTGGTCAATTTTTCGATAAAACCTCAATGATTTCACCCGTTGGCTCTTTCGAGCACCTAACAAGTGTGAAATTTGTAATCACCCAAAACCTCAATCAAGCATCCCTATTTCTAGGATGATGCTCTTGACATGATTTGTACTCCTAGTACACTTATTTCTAAGATTGTAAAAGGGAGCAAACTATAGGTTTAATTATTCACCATTGCCTTGTCCCCCTATAACCCTCTTTAAGGATGTTATGGGTTACGTTATGTTCATCTCCATCTCTTTTTTTGAGGATGATAAAAGGTTTTTAGAGTTTGGGATTTTAACCAATGAAATCCATTTGGAGATTTGAGGCTTTCACTCATCAAATTCCAACTCATAAGCTAAAGCAATGGTTAAATCCTTACTCAACAACTACCAATCATGCAAGCACAATAATACCCATACACAAATTACATCCTAGTTCAATATAATCCTAAGACTAAATTACTTAGCTACTCATGAAAAAAGTAAAGAGAGATATATCATAAGTATTATCCAAAACATTCATTCTTTACAAAAATCCTATGAAATTTAGCCTCCAAAGTTCATTACACACTTGCCTAATTAGGGTTTCAAGTCAAGAATTAAAAGATATATTATGAGGTAACCAATGCCCAAAGCATGAAGGGTTTTTGCTTATATATAGTTTGGAATCCGTGTAAGTATTTTTACAAATCTTCCCCTAGGCATATTCCAGCTGAACCGTAATTGCGCATGTCTGTCTGCGACCCTACCTAAGCGACTGTGGTTGTATACTATGATAGTATTGTGCTGACCATCTTGAATAACCATGACCGCCGATTGAGGACTGCGATCACGGTAACTGAGGCTAATGTAGTCCAGGTTTTCAGCTGCACTCTTCTTTGCTCTCTTTTTGCTATTTTTAGCTCCAATCCATATCTTTTGATCTCCTCAACTCTATGCCTGTAAAGAGCGGATGTTAGTGAATTTACTCATGAATATGTCTCATTTATTCATTCAAAATAAGGTAATATACACAAATATTGAATGAGATTTAGTGGTAAAATCACCGCTCATCAACACCCCCGGCTAAGACCTTGCTTGTCCTCAAGAAACACTACTCCTTGTTATGAGACAATTTCATATGTATGTCATCATCCTATCACTCAATGATCATGATGACTCCAACTTAATTGCTACCATCAAAAGCTTTTAACACATGGGTAAATGGGCTTTTAATGACTCCCCCCATCATAAAGTAAATAGCGAAGGATGCAATAGACTTTGGGGAGCAACCATGTAACAACTACTAACACTGTAGAAATGACTCACATGTTGACTATAATCATGTAATATTTTCGATTATCTCATTGTACGGAACATGACAAAATCACCCAGCCCAACTAGTTCACATGCCTTCTCACAAGAAAGGAAAAATTCACATACCTAGTCACTAAGCATGCAACAAGGAATTTTAAGTACAGACACTCACTCTCTTAAGAAATTCTCCATGATAACAAGTACCATGCCATAGGCTTGCCCCTATTTTCAATCACAACTACAATGACCACAGTTGGTTGGGAATCACAAAGGGCGTTTTGTGCTTGTAATATAGGTTTAGGGTTGGGATAGCATATCATTTGGGAATAACATGGCTACACCCCTCTTGAACATTCACATCACACTTTTTTTATCCTCCTTTTTGGCTCAGGGCCACTCTTCTTTAATTTCTTTCTTTTCCTATTTCTACCATAGCTTTCTTTGTGCACCACTTTTCTTTCATTTCTTTTTTCTTGCAACTTATGTGCACGTCGTTCCTTCGTTGGACACATTTATTTTCTATTTATTTATTTTTGCGGTTCAAGCTTATGAGTCATTTCACTAACAACTTTGCAGCCTTACGCTTTCTTCCATCAACCTTTACCATCCCAATTTAGGATTTTAGCCTCAAGTTACATTTCAACTTCAAGGAGGGTTTGGTTTATAAAAGAGATAAAAAAAAGGGTCACAGGTTGTAATGAATTTTCCAAAGAAAGGTTCAAAGGCTCAAAGTGGGTACTAAGGATAATTATTCATGGATAGGCTTTTTAGGCTAGCGTAGGATTCCAAAATCACAAGATGGCCTATGATTATTTTTCCAACCAAGAACAATCAAACTTTAGCTTTGAAAGACTAATAGGACAATTTCTAGATGGTACAAGTATACATGAGATAAAAATAATTAACCTTACACATATGGCATGCGAAAGTTGTTGTAATACCCCATACTTCTACCTAGCTTAAAATTATCCAAGAAATGTTAAAGACTTGTTTCAAAGATGAATCCACTTTTATACATGTGGTATTTTCAATATTTTCACTTTTTATCATATGGAAAGTTGAATAAGCTTTCCATCGATACTAAATTAGCCCAAATCCAACACCCGGGTGAAGAGTTAGAGCCTTTTTAGTAAGACAGTATCCCGCCTGAGCCATCAGCGCGTCGCGGAGTAGGTCAAAATGGCAATCATCAAAATCCAGTGAGCCTCCACAATTATGGCACATCGCGCTAGAGCTCAAATTCAGAATCATCCTTATTCCAGTGTCTCAGCGCGATACCACTGCATCGCGGTGAACTTCCAGGTCCCATCCAGTATTGCAACGTAATTTCACCATGTCACGTCATCATCCCAGTTCCTAGCTGGCAATTTCCTATGATATGATGCGATAGCGCCACATTGCACCAGCCTGCCAAATTGGGAAATTTTCTCAGAAATAAAATACGCGTCCAAGGGTTAAAAGGGTCAATTTCTTAACACTATATAAACCCAATAACACGTGATTCAGCCATATTTTTTCCAAAATATAGCGTTTCTCTCAAGTTTCTCTCAAGAACAAGCTAGGATTTTCAATTGGGGATTCACATTCAAGACTCAAATTCAAGAATCTCTCCATTAATCTTCATAGAATCAAGAACTAAGGTATACACGGTGTTCATTCATGGATTTCTTTCATCCATGAAGCCCAAGAATCAAGTTTTAAATCTTGTATTGTGAATATGTTATTGTGGGTTGATTATGTTCATGTGATTATGGTTGTATGGTTCCTAATTTAGAATCCTTATGTGTTGTTCATGAACCTATGCTAGTATGTGGTCTGAAACATGTGTAATTAAGTTGAAATGTAGAGTTTTGTTGTATTAATTTGATGGTCATGCCTATGCCCTAAGTTATGCATCCTAGGTGTTTGACAAAATGCTTAAGAGAATAGAAATTATGCACTATAGCTAAATTGTGACCCAAGTGATAAATGCATGCTTTACCCTATGACCAAGAATGAGTTGCATGATATTGCGTGCATTATGAATGGTTGAGGGAATGCCCATAAGACTAGGTTGATGAAAGTATGACATGTTCATATGCAATTCCATTCACGTATAATATTATGATAACCATGTGCTTCATGAAATCCCTAACTTATTGATTATGAATTGTTGATATTGGTCATGTGTTCAAGAAGTATCAAGTCTTGTCAGTTTCATGCTATCGAGTCTTGGGGATACTTGTACCCGATAATTTAGCTGTGTGCCTAGAGCCCGTGTTATGTTTTCACAATACTCCCAGTCAATCCATGATCAGTATAATTCAGTCAGTCGTGTGACTTAGGAAAACTCAGTATCAGTTCAATCTCATCAGTAATCTTAGGAATCTAAAAAATCTCAGTAATCTCAGTAGTCCAGTAATTTTAATAATCTCAGTACTCAATAATCTTGGTAGCCTCATTATTCCCAAAAATCTCAGTAACTTCAGTACCCTCAGTCGGTCCTCAGATATTAGTAGCATTCCATCAGTCAACAGAACTCAGTGAACTCAGTTTAGCTCCGCTAAATAATACTATCATTAACAGTTTAGTTCAGTATAATAAATCTAGTATCTATTCATATGGGAGTAGGAATTAGCACTGAGTGAACCTAAGGATAGGAACTCACCTGTTATATGAGGGTGTGATTCTTAGAAGTAATCCTTGCATTCCAGAACTATGTAGCCAGTGTAGGTTGAGACATCATAGCCTGCTATATGAGGGTAGATGAGGTGGCTTAACCTATTATATGAGGGTTCTCACTGTTCTCACTAGAGTTACCTATTATATGAGGGTTACTCACAGATTATCCTTACTAGTGGCATGGTATTGACACCCTTCCAATTGGGGTTACAGATTGGACCCTAACTCAGCCATAATAGCGTATTAGGGGCATGTCAGTTAGATAACTACTTCCCATAGTATCAGTTATAAATCCAATCTCAGTAATAGAACTCTGTTCAGTTCTACAGAAATCCAGGACTTTTAAATACAATCAACTCAGTATAGTGCAGAACTTAGCTAGTTCTATCAAAATTAGGATAGTCAGATACAGTCATCCATATTATCTGTTTTCAGTTTTAGGATTGTTATATACAGTCAATCAGACCAGTTCTTCATAATTAGAACTATCAAAAATAGTCATTCCTTAATCAGTAATACGACATCAGTTCCTCAGTACTCTATAGACTCAGTTATTCAGTATACCGGTATTAGTACCCAGATATCAGTAAATCCACGTTATCAGAATTCATGAGTTAGTGTTATGATGATCTCAGTTACAGTTACGTACCCATGCATGTATTCTCACGTTCATGTTATACAGTCAGTTATTATTGTTCATGCTTATGAACCCTTACATTTAGCCTACCTTACTTGCATATCAATACATTCAACGTACTAACGTATTTGTGCTATGGTGTTTTATACCATAGGTTTATAAGCACAAGCTCCTGAGCATCCTTAGTATATTAAACATTCAGTATCCAGACTAGCAATGAGTCCTCGTCATTCGAGGATAACATAATTATTTTATTACTTTATTATTTCAGTAGTTCAGAGTTAGTTGGGGACATATCCCAATAACTCTACAGTTTTTAGATAATTTAGAGGCTTTCAGACTACAGCATATTTCAGACAATTTATTTCAATTTTGGGTATTGTTATACCCCCTTACAGACATTATTTTATATTCAGTATTAGTTCAGTTTTGAACTTTATGGCCTTACAGATTATATTCTGCATATTTACAGTATAGTATTCAGTGCTCAGTTCCAGATATCAGTCATGGGTTAGCTTGTGGTCCTTCAGGGTCATGAGAACCGTGTGGATTTCGGGTACCATATTCAGGGCATTACAAACTTGGTATCAGAGCCGAAGGTTCAACAGTGTCCTAGGAAGTCTGAAAAGCCGCATCTAGTAGAGTCTTATGCATGGGTGTGTTGCGCACCACACTTATATGCAGGAGGCTATGAGATGTTTTAGGAAATGTTTCCCTTCTTTCATATTTCAGATCATGCTATAGAAAGGCTCTCTAAGAAATTCATGTAGGTTCTCATCATGCTCCACTCATTTCAACTCTACCTTACTTTCAAGGTAACAGAAATAGTGAAGCTCAAGGTCCTAGGGGTAGGGCTTTCTCAAACAATCCCCACAGACAGTTATGGGATTACCCACAGGCACAAATATCTCCCATCAGTTTTGTTATGTTCCAAAGTTGTACAGATCTCATTCATGATCATGAGGACTCATTCGCGAACCTAAAATTAGATATACCATCAGATCCCTTCTCAAAATCCTATGATAGTACATGACCTAGAGTTAGAAGCATGAACCCAGGAGTTTAGCAGTAGTGAATTTTGGATAACGTTATCTAAATTGAGCAGATAATATATTTATGGGGATAGTTGTACCAAGGTAGACCATTAGGCTTGAACAGTGCATGCAAGAATTTAGGATTATTGATCTGAAATTTAGTATGAAGGTTTGAATGTGAATTAAGAGATGCAATATTAGTAGTATATAAAGAAACAAAAGCAGATGATGTGTTTAGTAAGGCAAGCATGTGTCAAACAGAGTGTAAGTATGTGATGATGATTACAGTTTAGTTCAAAATTTAGTAAAGTGTTCACAGACTTATGATGATGGCTTAAATCTAAGGGGGAGATAATAGATCAAGTGACCAATTCAGGCTCTCAAATTCCAGTAGTAGTGCCAGTACATACAGAAAAGCAGTAAGGGAAGATGATTCTCGACCCATTCTTATTTCAGTGTAAAGTTTTATACTTCAGTCGTCATGATGCCTACGCATGCTTCACATCTCAGTTCCATGAACATAACTTATATTCACCCGATTTCCATAGAATTATGTACGATTCCAGTTCCCAGCAAAAGGAGTTCAATTCTATTCCCCCCAGTAATACAAATCATGTTCCACAAATGCAGAAAAATCCAAACTCAGGTCATACAGCTCATGACCCATGTACACATATCATGATTTACCTATACTCAGCTTTCATGGATCATGCTATGCCTCTACGGATCAGTTAAATTTAGACTATGTTATGCATATTCTCAGTTTAGACCTCTTGGTGAGTTCATGATGTTTATATTCTATTTCTCAGGATTCAGTCATGTGTCAAGTTTAGTTAGTGTCCATTTATGATTCAGATCCTCCTGATTTAACCCTTTAATGAGCTCTCTTTGTGAAAATAGTATAGTGATGAGCAATTACTTAAAGGAGAGAGAGTAAATGTTACATGTTAAGAGAATATTGCTGCATGTTGGTTTTACACGAGGGTGTAGTTATGAAGATAGGCTTGAATGTCATGTTAGTGTGCAAGTAAATGGATAGCAAGAGGTTGTATTTAGAAGTTGGGAAAGTATAGAGTGTGAGGGTGCATTCAGATATTTGGCTTATGTCAGCCCCCATCATGTAACTATCAAAATTCAGTTCCTAGAAATCTCAGTAACTTCAGTACCCTCAGTCGGTCCTAAGAGATCTCAGTAGTATTCCATCAGTCAATGAAACTCAGCGAACTCAGTTTAGCTTCGCTAAACCATACCATCAGTAACAGTTCAGTTTAGTATAATCAATCTAGTGTCTATTCAGATGGGAGTAGAAATTAGCATCGAGGGAACCTAAGGATGGGAATTCACCTGTTATATAAGGGTGTGATTCTTAGAAGCAATCCTTACATTCTAGAACTACGTAGCCAATGTAAGTTGAGACATCATAGCCTGCTATATGAGGGTAGATGAGGTGGCTTAACCTGTTATATGAGAGTTCCTGCCGTTCTCACTAGAGTTACCTGTTATATGAGGGTTACTCATAGATTGTCCTTACCAGTGGTGCGGTATTGAAACCCTTTCAATTGGGATTACAGATTGGACCCCAACTCATCCATAATGGAATATTAGGGGCATGTCGATTAGATAACTCCTTCCCACAGTCTCAGTTACAGATCCATTTTCAGTAATAGAACTCAATTTAGTTCTACAGAAATCCAAGATTGTCAGATACAGTCAACTCTGTACAGTGCGGAACTCAGCTAGTTCCATCAGTATCAGGTCTATCAAATATGGTCATCTATGTTATCAGTATTTAGTTTCAGGACTATTATATAAAGTTAATTAGACCAGTTCTTCATAATCAAAACTGTCAGAAACAGTCATTCCTTTATCAGTAATATGACATTAGTTCCTTAGTACTCTATAGACTTAGTTACTCTATATCCCAGTATTAGTACCCATATATCAGTAAATCTACGTTATCTGAATTCATGAGTCAACATTATCATGATCTCAGTTACAGTTACGTATCCATGCATGTATTCTCACATTCATGTTATACAGTCAGTTATTATTATTCATGCATATAAATCCTTGCATTTAGCCTACCTTACTTGTATACTAGTACATTCAACATACTGACACATTTGTGCCATGGTGTTTTATACCATAGGTTTTGAAGTACGAGATCCCGAGTATCCTTAGTAGATCAGGCATTTAGCATCCAGACTAGCTGTGAGTCCTCGTCATTTGAGAATAGCATGATTATTTTATTACTTTATTATTTTAGTAGTTCAAAGTTAGTTGGGGACATGTCCCATCAACTCCACAATTTTCAGATAGTTTAGAGGCTTTTAGACTACAACATGTTTCAGACAGTTTATTTTAGTTTTGGGTATTTTTATACCCCCTTTACAGACATTATTTTATATTCAGTATTAGTTCAGTTTTGAACCATATGGCCTTACAACTTATATTCTGCATATTTATAGTATAGTATTCAGTGCTCAATTACAGATATCTGTCATGGGTTAGCTTATGTTCCTTCAGGGTCATGAGCATCTCGTGGTGATTTGGGTACTAGATTTAGGGCGTTACAGTTGTCAAGGGGTTTAATTTGACCTACCCCCTCGAGACAAAGATAGAGTATTCACTATTTTTCCAAAGTCACTTTCAGAGTCATAGAAAGAGGAAAAATTTCATCACAAAGGTTCTCACATCCATGCCTTTGAATTTTGTAAAACTTTCAGATGGAGGAGGTTGTTTGCTTTTGTATTCGCACAAAAATAATTTGCTAATCATGGCAACCACCCAAGATATCATATCATATTGCAAATAAAGTTTGTGAGATCCACCATATATTTACTTAGACTTCACCAATGGATAATAATGTAATCCCAAACTATAATATGCTACAAGTACTCAAATTTCCCTTGTATTTTATGGCCTCAGTGCTATGAGTACTCAGACTTCCCCTATACCTATGGTTAGAAATCCAATCATGACTCATTGATTAGAATTAAAATAAAGTAACAATTCAAGAACAAGGTATTTAATTTATGCAAGTGTGGGCACCATCAGAGTGACTGAATCTTGGAAATCAAATAAAAATAAGGATCATCTAAAAGAGTAGAAGAATATGTAGAAATATCAATAATACAATCCCAATTTGAGTAAATAAGGAAACACCCCCAATTGAAAAGTTAGCAGTGTCCTAACTGCGTAAATAACCAAGGATAATAAAGAGATAAGGATGCTCTCTGAAATTCTATTAAAGACCACTATCATTTTCAGACTCTGCACCATCACCATTTGCCTTGGGATCAAGCCATTCCTGCATACAAAAACTTGAGCGTGAGTGTGAGGGAATTAGGGAGGTAGTTAGTGAATCAACTAGCTTCTGTGTCCACAAACGCAACCGCGAACAGGCAGTTAACCATAATCACTCTTGGGGATCACAGTTGCAGTAACCAAGGGCATTTCGGCTCCCCTATTTCCCCCTGTCCAGCTTTTCTGCTCACTTGGTGCCTATTTATCCTTTGATCAACTTTCAACTCAAATATGCACACTTCTCCCTTTATAAGCTTATACAATGCACTCCATATTGTCATACATTTATGAGTTAGTCCTATGAAAAAACTAACGTCAATACTATAAAAATATGATAAAAAGGATATGAGCCATTCTCGTGGCATTTGTGGGTTGCCTCCCACACAACGCCTTAGTTATCATCATGGTACAACATTGACATGCATTAATTTGTCAAGGAGGGTTCACAGGTACCCACTTATCAAAGTCCTGTCCATCAATTAACCTTCCAACAATGCTTTCCACCTCTTTCTTCTTTTTATCAATTAGTCTTTAGGACAACCTCTCTTTTGACTGAGTGTTGGGCATTATTCCTCTTGAGTCCTCTGTTAAGTGCTCTTCTTTTGACTTTTCACTCCCCACATGTAATGCCAAGATTTGATCTTTATTTTAGGGGTTAGCAATTTTGTCACTATTAGGAGTTTCCCTCGGTTTAGCATTCAGTCATGCGAAGATTTATCCTATTTGTGTCTCCAATTATTTGATAGAGGTTGAGTGGGAGACCACAGTTTTAGAGAGTGAAATAAAGTCCTCTTTTAATTCACGGACAAATTTGTCCGTTTCTTCAACTCTATTCAAAATTCTTGCAAGGATATTCTTTGTTCTATCTCTGTTGGTGTCAGTGGAGCTTGCCTCTTTGTTAGAATCCCTATCATGGTGAGGTATGAAATAGGAATACTCATGTTCCCGATCTCTCTAAACTCGACCCCCACCTTGATTTATCTAACCTTGATTCCCACCTTGCCTACGATAGGCCGGATGAGAACCCCCTAAGTGGTTAGCTAGGTACCAAATTTCATGCTCTATTCTCCTAACTTCTTTATATTCTTGTTCATAATGGGCTCTTGATGTCACGGGGTTTGCTATTTTCATGGGTAGACCCATAAAATACTTGGTTAGGAGCTCAAGTTGGGTCAAGAACTTTCCCATGGTTTGCTCTTGATCCTTATTCCGCTTTCTTTGTTCTCTACTAACTAGGGGCTTAGGCGGAGGGCTATTTGAAATATTGATGTCTTGGGCATGACATTCCCAATTGTGTTTAGTTACCTCTCTCAATAATTTTATAACCACATGGAAGTGCAAGTTTAAGAGAGAACTTTCCATCGCATTGTTTACCACCATTTGGTTTAAAGGATCTAGTGCTTGATAGAATATTTAGAGAAGTGCCTTCCCCGAAATCTCATAGTTTGGGCATTTGGCCAACTTCCTATGGAAATCTCTCCCATACTTTATGGAGTGGCTTCGCGTTCCTTACTTCATGAACTGGCTTCGCGTTCCTTTGTCTAAAGTTCATGATTTCATTTCTTAGGTGACACACCTTGGATAGAATGGAGTATTGATCTAAAAACATTCTTGTAAGCTCATTCTATGAATTGAGTGAAGTCATAGAGAGTGTACAGAACCACAGTAATATTTCACCCATTAGTGAGAACAGAAAGAGATGGAGCCGAAATTACTCTTGCGTGATATGAGAAATGTTGAATGATGTACACACCTTCAAAAAATTCTTTAAGTGAATATATGGGTCCTCATGAGCTTGACCTCCGTATAGCCCCTTTATTTGCAACATATAAAGTATGATACTAGTTACATGGAATGTTCCATTCCCATCGTGAGGTGGGATGTGGTTTTCACCCATATGACCCCCTCAATTTAGTTAGATCTCCCCAAAAAGGGGAACATCTAATGACTCTGGGTGAAGAGTACCTTCACTTATAATTCTGTTCACACTAGGATTACCTACAAAAGATCTAAAAACAACAACTAGAATGTAGTATGCTACTCCGAGTATTCCCAAGTAAGAATAAAACCACACAAGCAAAATCTATATTTCACTCTCCATCAAAGGTTCCATTTTGATAACGCTCAATTTATTCCCATGATTAAGGGGTGAGGCAGTCATTGTCAAGTAACGCAATTTGAATTGGGGTCGAATCTCAAGGAGCGAATTATAGACTTCAAACACTATGGGTGCTCAAATTACTATGAGATTACCCAAAATGCTAACAAAAATGACATGTAAACTAAAATGGGGGGGGGGGGGGGTTGTTTGGATACTTTTTGTACTATCTATAACAAATGATCAAGAGATGACACTTTTGTTTTAAGCAATAGGGGAAATCTTGGGATTATGTCTACCTAAAGGTAAAAGTATGTGGGTTAATGATGGTTTAGCATGAAATTTAGTTGTTAACTAAAGGATAGGCTAGGTCAAAGGTCATTGTGGTCAATTTTTTGATAAAACCTCAATGATTTCACCCGTTGGCTCTTTCGAGCACCTAACAAGTGTGAAATTCATAATCACCCAAAACCTCAATCAAGCATCTGTATTTCTAGGATGATGCTCTTGACATGATTTGTACTCCTAATACACTTATTTCTAAGATTGTAAAAGGGAACAAACTATAGGCTTAATTGTCCACCATTGCCTTGTCCCCCTATGACCCTCTTTCAAGGATGTTATGGGTTACCTCATGTTCACATCTATCTCTCTTTCAAGGATGATAAAGTGTTTCTAGAGTTTGGGGTTTTCACCCATCAAACCCATTAGGAGATTTAGGGCTTTCACCTATCAAATTCTACCTTATAAGCTCAAGCAATGGTGAAATCCTTACTCAACAACTACCAATCATGCAAACACAACAATACCCACACAGAAATTACACTCTAGTTCAATGTAATCCCAAGACTAAATTAATTAGCTACTCATGAAAAAAGTAAAGTGAGATATACCATAAGGATTATCCAAAGCATTCATTCTTCACAAACATCCTAAGAAAGTTAGACTACAAAGTTAATTACACCCTTGCCCAATTAGGGTTTCAAGTTTAGAATTCAAAGATATCTTATGAGGTAAGCAATGCCCAAAGAAAGACTGGTTTTTGCTTATATATGGTTTGGGATCCATCTAAGTGCTTTTACAGATCTTCCCCTGGGCATTTTCTTGCTGAACCACGATTGCGCATATCAGTCTGCGACCGCATCCACATGACTACGACTATGTGTTGTAATCATATTGTGCTGATCGTCTTGACTGACGATGACTACGGATTGAGGACCGTGGTCATGGTAACTGAGGCTAACATAGTAGTCTTCTACTGCACTCTTCTTTGCTCTCTTTTAATCATTTTAAGCTCCAATCCACATCTTTTATTCTCCTCAACTCTATGCCTTCAAAGAGTGGAAATTAGTGCCTTTACTCACGAATATATCTCATTTATTCATTTAAAACAAGGTAATGTACACGAATGTTGAGTGAGAATGAGTGGTAAAATCACCACTCATCAAGCTCCATTTGGGCATCCTAAAACCAACAAACTGGTTGTCCTCAAATAAAGAGTTTAAAGCTCTTGTAAGAACCTCTGTTGATAAGATAAACAAAGTTGGAGAAATGGATCCACTTACTTTATTCCCTTAGTTAAATGGAAGAATCCATAAGACTACCATTAATAAGAATAAAGTAATAGTTATTAGAAATCAATCTCCACATCAAATCTACAAAAATATTGGAGAAATCCATTTTTGTCAACACTTTCATAAAAAAAAACCAAGATACCCTGTCATAAGCTTTAGCCATGTCAAGTTTAATAACTATATTGCAAGGCTCCCTCTTTAGCTGATGTCTGTTATTAATTCTTGAGTCAAAAGAACATTCTCAATAATTCTTCTTCCTTTGAAAAAGCTAGATTGATTAACAGATATAAGATTATGCAAGATATCTTCTAGTCTATCATGAATAATTCTAGATTAGATCATATTGAAATTTTTTTTAAAACTAATTGGTCTTATATTAAAAAATGTTTACACATTGAAATTTTTTGGAATGAGTACCAAATTGGTATCAGTAACGGATTAGGAAGAGAGTTACCATAGATAAAATCCTAAACAATTGAAAACCCCAAACTTTGGCCTTTACAAAATTTTTGAGTCTTGAACCTTTTAATTATCATACGAATTACACCATAAGTCATATGGTGTGGTTATGGGCCTAGGGAACCTAGTCATATATTGGTTGGTGTGATACTAACCAAGTTCTGACCTAGCTATGAGAAGACTCCATACTTGTTGGATGTTCATAATACGAGAAGTATAGTGTCCAATCGTATATTGTCTAGTGTCTAGCCTAGATGTTCTGCTTAGGTATGAATTGAAGGATACTAATCATATGGTGATGATGCGAGTTGGGAAAGGGAGTCAATGTTGGACAGAATGTGATGTCCAACTTTCTAATCAAGTGACGAGTTGAGGGTACCACTCGTATGTGTGGTGATGACCTGGGAGGCCCACTTGTACTCACCTGTGAGATTTTTATAGCTTTTAAGCTGAGGGTAGTTTGGATATTTCCCATCCCAAGCCGTTAATACCCTATGTCTTATACCCCCAGTTGGTCATTCCTTATGCACTTTAGAAGGTTAAAACACTCTCAAATCTCTCTAAAAAAACCTATAAAGGAGATTGGGCTGGGGTTTCTTCAAGGTGGTCATCTAGCGGCTTAAAGATCAAAATCTCTTCGTGAATCTTCATAACTTAGGCATGTGACTCTTCCTTCATGGTTATTTCACTAAACTCATTTGATTTAAACATTGTTCTTAAACTATTAATGGTGGTTTTTAAACCAAGGTTGAGGGTTTGGTTGTATATTATTGAAAATTGACTTCTCATGACTTAAATTATGTTTATTCATGTTTTAACAGTGATTTTACACATGTGGGTGCTTGGGAATTGTGATAAAACTAAGGGGTCATGGATAACCCTAACTTGATGGTTTTTGGCTTGAATAATGGTTTGATATTGGTATGCCCTCAACATGTTTGTGAAAATGTCTATGAGAATGATCTTGTGATAAGTTTAAATTGTGTTATGAACCAAGGTATTGGACTAAAGAATGTTAATGATGGATAAATAATTTCATGATGGCTTTGTTGTTCATAAATTGATTTGAATGGTAACCTTGGTGGTTTAATTGACTAAATGGGTTTGAGTTCCCAAATGTTGAATTGAATTAATGTCTTTGGTTAGACATCAGGTTCAAGTCCCAAAGTTGATTAATAATGGTTATGGTATGTTGTTCGCTTTCAAGTGAGGTAGGTATGACCATACCAACGGGATGCCTTTGTAAGTAATTAGACTAATGGTTGTGTATGTGAAGTGAATATTTTAATTGGGCTTTAAACAGAGTTGTGTAGACGGGTTGTAAAGGTGTAGGTCTCGGGGAGATCGATACTGGAAACTGTATTTGTCAGCGTGGGATAGTCAAAACGGCCTGAGGTTTGAGTCCTCTTGCTTAGTATTACCGGGAGGTTTGAATGGTCAAAATGGCCTGAGGTTTGAGTCCTCTTGCTTACTATGATTGAAAAGTTTGAATACCCCGTATTATATGATGTGGAAGGTTCGAGTCCTCTATATCATACAATATGATTGGGTTTTTAAGTCACCTTAGTAGATAAGTAGGAGGTTCAAGTCTCCCATCCATATATGTAAGACTATTCTTCAGTCTGTGTGGCTACATGAACTGGGACCCAACTAGGGCCTAAGAGCTGGAGCCTATATAACCCATAGGTGTTATTAATATGAAAGCTAAGCTATACAACCCAGGCTAAGATTTCAAAAAGTTTATATTAAACCTTGTTACCTACCCCGACATATTATTTACGTATGTATATGATGATGGGCATAAGGTTTTGACTTGGTTTTGAATCGACATTATTTTATCCTCTATTCCATATGTTACATGCTTGTGCTCCAATCATTTGCTATCTCTGAACGCTATATCCTCATATGATGTAGGTCCTAAAACTTCTTCTACCTTTTCTACGTAGTGATCAGGTGCTCGAGTTAGTTCGTTAGTTGACATTAAAGTGGTGAGCTTTCATATTTTGGAAGACTTCATTGCATGGTCATTATTTCCTATGTCCTAGACCTTGTTTAGACTTTGTTTTGACTATCTCCTCAGATATTAGTTTTGGATATTATTGGGGGCATGCTCGATATTTTATTAATTTTGGTTCTGTAGAGGCTTTGTTGGATTACTGTGGACTTAGGTGTTTGGTGGATTGTTTCGGCGATGGACGGTTGTCCAGTTACCGATGAATGGTATAGGGTTTTATGAATTAATATTAGTCTTATTTTACTTTATCTTATTATATGTTTGAAATTCATCCGACACTTGAGGTTTTTATGCTGACTAGGTTAGATGAAGGGGTGATCTCCGATCCATGCGGGACTTGAGATACCCATCACGGTCAGGCCCTGGTTTGGCTCATGAAAACCATCTTTACAATGTTTGAACCCACTATATCCCATTATGTCTGAAAATAGTTTCCTGATAAACCATCTAATCCACAAGCATTCTTGTAACGACCCGAAATCACCACTCGGGATGTTATACGGTGCCTAGGGTCATGAGTGACCCCAAGCTAACCCTTCACTCAGAATAACACATAAATAACTGAATAAAATGCATAATCTAGAAGAATTAAGTGGAAGATAACTCTATTATGAATTTTCTCAATACAAAACTGATGTCCCAAGGTTACAACTCTTCTTTTACATCAAAATGAAACTCAATACAACTCCTATCGACTATCTATGAAGCCTCTACTAGTACTGACTATGGGTAGCTGGGTCATGACTCCCAACCACCCCAACTCAATACGACTAAATAAGGGAAATACAACACTTTTCTACTGTATCACTGACTTGTGGCCCTGAATCAAAGGAACCCATCACCTGATGACTGGAAGCGACAAATTGATGAAATTTGATACATGCGCTATAAGTTGTACCTACATTATGAGACAATGTAGCACATAGACGTATATGTGAATCAGTACTTTGGAATATGCTGAGTATGTGGGGGTGAATGCATATGTATAAAATAGTGTCGATCTTCTTCAATCAAATCATGTATGCAGTACGAGACGACTCACATGGCTTGAACAAGTATAAAATATAAAGCTTATAAATCATTAAGAATGAGGCATGTAACACAAATCTCGTGAGTCATCATTATTTAACTTCAAAATTAAAAATCTTCTCTTATGCTCAATACCCAAAGGCAATAGGGATTTTAAAAAGAACATTCAACTCATGCATATGCCTCATAGAGAGTAAAACTTCCTCAATGCTCAACATCTCACAATCATTTAGAAACTCATATACTTGGAATTCGCAATCATTAAACTTGAAAACATACTTGAAGGAATTTCATTCACTTTAGGAAACTATCTCATATCAAGTCAATACCTTGATTAGGGAATATCTTTGCAATTCGACCGTTTAGGAAAATAGATTATAGGGAAGAAAAATAAGCATTTAATTTTGAAGTTCGAAAGGCAAGGGAGGTTCTCGTAATTGACATAAACCATGCAAACTAATGGAGTCCAATGTTTTGTCCTTCTAAGGAAGAGACCCCATGTTGGGGAGGAGCGTCATACTCTTGCCAGGGAGTATAACCTAGGTCTAGTGATCGCTGAACAAAACTTGGCCTCGGGCCCACTCATAATAATAATATAATCATCCTCAGGCTCACATTCTACGGTGGCACGTAGTTTTTGGGGTAATAAACCATAGTAACTTACCCACTCAGTGCTAAATAATACTTCCTTTAGATTACCTGTGCTCATCTCATAAAAATATACTTTTAGAATAATCACATGGTTCACCATGAACTAATAATCAAATCAATAATCTCATATAGTGAAGTGGATTTCAAAGCTCAAGGACCATTAGGTCAATTCATTTCTCAATCATCTCAAAATACTCAAAACATGGGTGCTTTTAGCACAAGAGTTCATAATTTTACAAGTCTCAAATAGGGCTTACTAACCCATAATTCAATCTAAAGTTAAATCTTATCAAAAGCATAATATATACCCTATAGATTCATAAATCATGTGAAAATCTGGGAATTTTAGCAATTTACCTCAAAATCTCAATATAGTCATATGCTTCAATATCTCAGCAACGCAAATATTAGCTTATCAAAGAGTAAAATCATGGGGTTTATACCCAACTGTAAATACTCAAGAAAACATGTAGAAATCATGCCATTTAACTCTCAATTCATGGGAAATATCAAGATAATGCATTCAATAATAATGGGTGAAAAAACCCAATTCAAATTCATGTAAAAACCCCATAAATTTTAGAAAAATCATGATTTAAATAGCCTTTTGGGCACAAGGGTGAAAGGGTTACCCTTTTTCAAAACCCCACATACCTTGAATTAGAAGCTTTGGGTGAATTCTCACTTTTAGAACTCTATTCTTGCTCTAGAATAAGGGATATTGAGGTCCTTAACTTGGGAACCTTTAATCTTGACTCAACTTAGAAAATCCTTGGTGGATTCTTGATATTCATTGAAAAAGTTTTAGATAGTTAGGGTTTTTGTTGAGAGAAAGCTTGAGAAAACCCTTATAGGATACTTGTAAATGGCTTTGATTTAGTGTTTCCACAATTTTGTAGGCTTGGAAAAATTCCAAAATACCCTTTTAAACATCTGTGTGAAACTGGAAAAATTGAACTGGAACCTGATTTCACTGGCCTCCGTGATGCGCCACTAATCGCGTTGGATTACTGGAATTTGACAATTGGGAAATTGGTAGCCTCCGCGATGCGGAGCCATTACATTTCCCACTGGTTGGGACCTGAGACTCCTCTGCGATGCACCACAATCATGGAGTCCCACTGGAAATTTAAAATTTCTAAATCAACCATCTCCGCGATGAGCCAATCACCTAAATGGTGCAGTTTTACAGCTAATGCTTAAATTGGCCATAACTTCTTACCCGAGTGTCGGATTTGGGCAAATCCTATATCGATGGAAAGATTATCAAATTTCCCACGTGGTAAAAGTAGAAATTAGGGAAATTCTATATGGTTAACACTTTACTCATTTAGGAAGAAACTTATCAATCTTTTAGGGCCAGAATCATAGCTCACTTGACATGCCCTACGACTTAAACTACGAGGGAACTTTGTGGGGCCTTAAAATATCTCCCCATTTAAATTAAACAAAATCTTCACAACTTCATCACTATCAAGAGTACCTTGAAAATTTTAAATCTTCACCAATTCTAACTTCTGTCTTCTCCCCTTAACCAGATTATGAAAAATTTGATATTTTTTTCTCCATAAACAAACCAATCATACCCTACCTTTTGTTAAAAGTAGCTTTTATCTAGTTTTAATTACCTAGTGTATTAAAGCTTGGCTCTTTGCAACACTACTTTATTTTCTTCTAAAGGGAATTCTTCAAATTGATGTTTTTTCAGTCTAGCAATCTCCTCTCTAATTAACAAATATTCAAAACTATCCCCATGAGTTTTCTTGCCGGATGCTGCTAGTACATTCTTGATCTCTTAATCTTCTTCTAAAATCTGAAAATGGGTTAGATGAGACTTTGTGTTCCAATTTTGTCTAAACATTTTTAAGTTCCTCATGATTGGTCCAAAAATTAAGAAACCTGAATGGTCTCTTAAAATTGGTAGCATTATTCTAACAAACAAGTAGAAAAAGGGGCATGATCAAACCCATTTTCTGGTAAGTGCTCAACTTCTGAATGTGATAAAAGATATTGAAACTTCGAATTTATTAAAATTTTATCTAATCTCTTGAAAATACATTCACCTCCATCTTTTCCATTCCACCAAGTGGAAAAGCTACACTTATAAGGGATATGTGTCGGATCACAAGACTCAATCTAAGTCCTAAAATCATCAGTATATGTATCAACCTTAGGGAGACCCCCTGTCTTTTCTTCTCTATTTAAAACCACATTAAAATTGCCTCCAATCAACCAATGGTTGTTGATTCCAGTAAATATTCTGTAAAGTTCATCTCATAGCTTCAACCTAAGTTAATTATCATACTTATCATAAACCATAAATGCATGATAGATGGAAATTGGTTGTTGCTCATGAATTTTAAAGGTAATTTGTTGCTTTGTATTACCTAAAACAATGATACCATACCTCGAATTTGTATAAACCCAGATCTTGCCATTTCTATTATGAGTAACATGGGGCATCTTTAATCTTGTTTTGTATCTGCTAATTATTCTAATATGTTAAAAAGTTTCCATTGTAGCCAAAAAAGAAAATTTATAGAATAGTGTAACATTTGTGCTCTTTGAAATGCTTTGTATGACTTTACAGACCTGATATTCTATATAAGAGCTTTCATTATTTTGAACCTTGTTGGGACATCACCTTTATTTTTTCTGGATTTGATAGGTTGTTGACCTTTCCTATTACCATATCTCTTTTATTTTCTTGCAAACTTTACTATACTAGCCATTCTTGGTGATAAATCAACATCTTTAAAGATTTTGTCTTCATTAACGACACTCATATCCTTTTCAGATAGAGTATCTACCTTAGCTTCATTCTCCAGTACATGAGTAAGTATGTGGTGTAGAATTTTATTAGATGACTCTATATCACTTAACCTGATCGGTGACTCATGCATTTATACTATTGTAGGTAGTTTCCTTATGAACAAGCTATCAATGTCATGTTGATCTCCCATGATCCCTAGATTTGACCAATTATTTCTTTAAATTACTACTACCACTCATTCTGCATTTATTGATGTATTCTGTGCTTTTTGATTGTTATTTCTTTACGATTTGCAAGCTTAGCAATTACTAGACTTCGACTTGCATTGAACTCTGACTCATTGCTTGTCTCTTCCCCCTTCTCTTTGATCTTTACTACAGTTTTTATTTTAAAGTGTTCAACTGGAACTAACTGTTGATCTTCCATTGTATTTTAAAGTGTTCAAGCTTTATGGATGAAGATGGAAATTTTGGAAGGTTTTAATGTAGATAGCATTAAGATATATAATATACTAAGTGTCTACCATTTAAATTAGCTTGTAATTTAAATGAAGGACAATTTAGTATTTCTTTACTTCTTATAACCTTTACTATAAATAGTTAGCTCTTAGGGTTGAACCACTAATTTTTTAAGATTGAATATTTGTTACTAACTTCTTGAGGATTCTCATAGATTAGATGTTTTTAGTTCCCAATTAAGTGGTGTTTGGTTAGTTTCACCATTACATCTTTTAATTATTTGAATCTAATTGTGTCTATTTTTCTTTTATTTTTATCTTTAATTTCTATCTTGCTTCGATTTTCTTGTTTCACATCAAATTGGTATCAAGAGCTTGGATTAGATTTGTTTTCACAAATCTGTCTTGGGGTTTTGATATTTTAGAAAAAAGAAAAAAAGAAAAGAAATTAAAAAAAAAAATCAAATTGGATTGAATGTTGTTTGATATTATTCCTTGAGTTACATGTTATTGTTTCCTAGTTGAAAAAAATAAAGAATACATGGCTCAAAAAAATTAAAAGTCATGTTGAAGAAGAAACTTGAAAATGGGTTTTGTTGATTTGGTGTTTGGATGAAGAAATTGTTGGTTAGAAATTGTTGATAGAGTTGTGGGGAAGTTATATCTCAAATTTGAGCTTATTTGTTTGGGTATTGAAGAAGATGAATTTGAGAATTGCAAAATAGTTCAAATCTTTCAAACATGTTTTCTCTTCTTTCTTGATAATTCTAGCTAGTTTACTTTGAGTATTAATTCATCCTTAATGTTAAACTAGTTTGTGTCCGTTTAATTTATTCGTATCAAAATTTTTGTTCTTTTTTCTTTCATTTCATTTTATGCTTATTTGTTTCCTTGTCCATTAGTTTTAACTGTCCTTTCTTGATTACATAAACTCCACTCCACCCCAAAGAAGTAGTACCACTTATGAATTATTGGACGACATTGACTCTCAACCTTGGTTTATTCAAGAGCGGTAACAAGCAAGAGTGAGGTGACTTCATTTGAGGGTTGTCACGACCTGATTTACTATTCATAATGGTGCCTACTAAATTCCGCGTAGGTAAGCCGAACCACATTTTGAAGCTATTAGCAATAGGCTAATTTCGTAGAAAATGCTCTAAAAGGGAGAAATAGGCAATACACACAATAAATAAACGAGACAATAAAAATAGTCTGAAAGATAGCCATAACATAGAAAACCATCCCACAACCTAGTAGAGCCAGTACAAGAGCTACTATAAATACAACCTAAGTTGTAAAATAGTCAATACAATTCTATCTCAAAACAAAAGACTATACATAGATAGATACAAGGAAATGGGGAAACTCTGACTCCAAGAGCTCACACTCTCTATGAAATCAAGCAAAGAATGATCATCGAATCAACGGTGGCAACTAGTACTCAGATCTGTACCAAAAAGGTACAGAAATTTAGTATGAGTACCAAAACCACGGGTACTCGGTAGGCCTCATCGGGCGACTGAGCTAAATCATGATATAAATATGCTAAACACATATAACATAACTAAGTTAAGGTAAGGAAGCAAACCTAGAATAACTCCAACATCGTTGTACACAAATAACTAAATAAACCAGAATGATAACATAAAACACATGCAAGTATAACTACAAAATTAGTCCCCAGAAGCCAATAAATGTGGAAAAGTAAATAACCCAACGCAGGACCTCATAAGCCTGGAGGGTATACTAAAAGATAGTATAACCCGAACCACCATCATTTACCAACTTCAATGATACAACTAGAATCCATCCATGTCAATGCACCAATAATAATTTCCCATTTCATGACTCGAATTAATACCATATCATCAATATCAAACTCCATAACCTGAATGAATCGATGTTTATATCATCATTATTGTAATCAATAGCTGGACTCAAACTGGCATATATGTATTAGCAATGTCATAATCATTATCTGGACTAGAACCGGTATTTATATCAACAATATCATAATCATTATTCGGACTCAAATCAATTCGATATATCATTATTATCATAATCAATAGCCAAACTCGAACCAGTATTTATATCATTAATATCATAATCATTATCCAACAACATGAACTTCCAATACCAACCCATCATAACCATCAAGTACCAAATCTCCTTAATACTACCTTAGAAAGCATTTTCAAGGTGTATAACAGGCGTATAACAGGGGTATAAAGGTTTACAAGGACTACACAAATCTTGTCCTAAGGTTGGTCGAAGGGCCCACTTCTAAATCTCCAAAAATCCATTACAAGGGAAATTCTACTCTGTACTAGAGTAAGGTATCTAAATCCACTTTTAGATGTAAACTAAGACATAATCAACCTTAAGATAGAGAATTTTCCTAAAGCATGAGCAATTAAACCAACTATCCATAAATTATGGTTTTCGAATAGCCTAAATGGTCCAACTTAACCAAGCATTGCCAGTTACATCACCAACACCTAAAATCATCCCAAATATAACACCATATAATAAACATACTATGAATTATTTCAATCTACAAGGAGAGAAAACCTAGCCTACCTGGACACCCAAAAAAGCGCAAAGAATCTGCTAAATTACCGATTTTCCCTTCTGAGGAGATTCTGTAAGGCGCTATCAAAATTATAATCTACTCATCAAAACAAGAACAATGATACCCATATTGCACAATTGTACCTCAGATCTAAAATTACGTAAAAATTCCATGTGGATCCCATTTACGGAAATCATGTTTTCAAAACCAATCTAACGTTTCCATATGATCAAGGAGTAATTACCCTAAAAATTGAGTGAAATCTGAGATACATTGGTGCTAAAATTAAACCACCAAGTTTTAGGGAATTTAGGAAAGAAAAGGAAAAATCAACCATAGAATAGAAGGAATTTTTCCATAAATTCGATCGAAGGAAAATCGCGTAATAATCATTATCCAAGCTCCCCAAATCACCCACAAGCTCCCATCCTAAGATTTCTCAATATTTAGGATTTAAATCTCTCGGAAATGGATGAAGAGGGGTGAAAACGGGGCTAAAAGGGGGATATTTATACCCTTCCCAGGTGCTCGGGAGTTGCTATCGCAACCTGACTATCATGATCGTGACATATGGTGGATGCCAGGTGAGTTAGTTTTGTGGCATAATGCAATGCAATCACAGGATATGGTTCCCTACCAAGGGTATCATGATCGCGACCCATGGCTTTCTATTAGCAAGTGCACCATCACAACCGAGGCTGGGAATTTTCCAAGTCTCTGCCAACCCCTTGAGATTCATCCAGAATCTCGTATACACAAACAGACTATGACACCCTACCAAAATTTAATATTCTGAACTAAATGGTACAGTTGAAATTTCCATCCGAGGTTGTTTCAATGAAAAGTGGGTTCACACCCAACTTGCTAATTTCTTAACTTTTGACCAGTAGCTCGAAATGAGCTTGGATGCCTCTGGACCAGAACCAAGAGTCCACCTAGCCTAAAGTTGACATTTCAGAGATTTGGAACAGTCATAATTGTAATACGAGGTTGTTTGACTAAAGGTTTTGCCTAATAGCCAATTTGAACCAGCGAAGACTTCAAAACAGAGAATTGGCTCTAAAAAACAAATGAAATGCCCAGTAACCGAACTGTCAGTCCCAGCATGTGACAAATGACATGGATAGCTATAGAAAATCTCTGATGGAAAAATAAGTAGAAATACAAAAAATGACCCGAAGGGCCATTACAATATCCACTACAAAAAGGAGTTTCATCTACGAAAGTCAAGGGTTAGGATATACCTGAAGTCTCAAATAGGTGAGGATAATAGGTCCACATCTCTCTCTCAATTTCTCAAGTAGCCTCATCCACTAGGTGGTACCTCCACTGAAACTTAACTACAGGAATCCCCTTAGTGCATAACCATTTGACAGCACAAGCTAAAATGAGCACATACTTGTAACACCCCAATTCGCTAAACCGGAATGCTACACAATGCTCATAACCCTGAGGGACCACAAGCTAACCCATGACTGATATCTGTACCTGTATGCTGCAAATCATGATATAATAATGCGGAATACATAAAACTATAAGACCATAAGGTTTAACTGAATACAATCATGCGGGTGAAAATACCCAAAACAACTCAATCTGAACGTAAATCTAAACATAAATCTGAACATAAATCTAAAAGCCTCTAAACTATCTGAATAAGGAGTTGAAGGAACATGTCTCCAACTAACTCCGTAAAACTAAACTAAAGAAATAAATAAATGTATCAAATCATATTGTCCTCGAATCAATGAGGACTCACTGTGTCTCTGCGATTGGAATGCTACCCTACTGCTGGGCTGGAGCTCGTGTCTCAGAGCCTATGGTGTAACATGAAAAGAAAGAACCATAGCGCAAATACGTCAGTACAACTGGAGTACTAAGTATACGAGGAAGGTAGGCTGAACATAAAGGGTTTCATGCATGAACAACACTAACTGACTAATATGAACGTGGGAGTGCAAACACACATATATAGAAATTGGGACCGTGAATACGTGATAGCATGACCTGTAAGCTAATACATGGTTTACTGATAACTGTCATGACTGATACTGAAACTGATAACATGGACGACTGTATCTGATAGTCCTATATATACTGAAATCTAAAGAACGCCCTGAGTTCTTTTACTGAGACTGATACTAAAGCTGTGGGAAGTAGTGTTTAATCGACATACCCCACGTATGTCGTTATGGCTAAGCTGGGGTCCAATCTCTGGCCCGACTAGAGGGGTGTCAATACTGTGCCACGGGTAAGGACAACCTTTGAGTGACCCTTATTTGGCGGGTATTCAATGAGAACGGTGGGAACCCTAATCTGACGGGTTAAGATGTCTCAACCTACACTGGCTACGTAGTTCTGGAATACAAGGATGACTACTAAGAATCACACCCTGAACTGGCGGGTAAGTTCCCATCCTTGGGTTCACTCAGTGCTAACCTCTACTCCCATTTGGAGGGATTGGACATGAACAACTGACTGTGTATGACTTAATCTTACTGAATTTCGTTGACTGGCTGAATGTTACTGATATCTGACAACTTGCTAAGATCATGGGGTTTTCCAAAGTCACATGACTGACTGAAGTCTATGGAATCATAGCTTGAGTTAGGATATTGTGAAATATGACATGGATCTAGGTACACAGCTATAGTTTTCAGGTAAAAGTACCCCCAAGACTTGATGGAAGGAAACTGACACACATGACTGACTTGATCATAAGAGTAGAGTCCATAATTTATAATATCATAAGTAGGGATCTCATACTAAGCATGGTTATCAACAATGTATTGCATGGAAAGGATTTCATATCACATGGAAGTACTTGCACAATCTTAATATCATGTTTATTGCATAATCATATTGGCAACACATACCAATAGCATGGAAGTTCATGTGGATTGCATGGTTATCATACATCTTGTTCATAAGTAGGATTTGCAAGTAAACATAGAATAATCTCATAAGAATAGTTCATGAGTATTATAACAACATTTACAAGGCACATTATCAACATAGAAGTCATTGACGTAAGGGCATATCATGAATCCTTCACTTAGTCACAATTTAGCTATATTGCATGATTTCTAGTTTCTTAGGCATTTTATCAAACACCTTACATGCACATCTTAAGAATAGGTGAAATCATCAAATTATACATCATGAACAACCAAATTTACATATTTCCAACTCATATGATATCATGAAATTCAAAAAAACATATAAAGATTCCATCTTGGGAATCACCCAATATCAACAACATGATCATCAACACCCAACAATATAGAAATCATACTTTATAATGAAAAAGAGGGTTTTTGAGCTTTATGGATGAAAGGGATCCATAAATCAACTCACGCATACCTTAGAAGAAAGATTCTTGATGATTGACGGAGGAATTTCCTTGAAATCGGATCTTCAAGCTTAGTTACGCAACCCTAGTTGTTTTTGTCCTTTAGTGCTCTTGGATGATGAGATTTGAGATGATAATAGGGTTGTAATATGTTTAGAAGCTATATATTTCGTAGGGTTAAGTTTAGGGATGTGTAAGGAGTGTTAAAAGACTTAATTACCTTTAAAATAACTCAAAACGGAGTGTTTTTGGCACCTGGAACTGACTTAGGCGGCGTCCAAGTGATTGCCTAAGCTAGGTTGGGCGACGCCTAACCAATCGCCTATGTTTGGGTTGGGCGGCGCCTAACCAATCGCCTATCCTTACTGTCTCTCACAAAAATGGGCATAACTTTTCTCTCGGGTATTGGATTAAGGCAAAATTGGTATCGTTAGAAAGTTAATTTGATTCTCTACAATTTGGTGGGTCTAAATCAGCCAAAATACCACATTAACATCGAGTTATACTCGTTCAAAGATGACCCTTGCAAAATCGAACACTAAAACCTGATGGATTCAAAAACTCTTAGCTTGTATTACCTTAAGTGACTCATATGAACATGCTTAATGCATCATAAGCTATCCTATCACTAGGATATTCATTGTAAGTCATGTACTCAAGTATGAATCACAAGATAGGAGATTTCATACGTAGGAATACTTATTCACTTCCTAGCTTAGAAACATACGGGGTATTACAATACTCCTCCACAAAGATTAACCGCTCATTCAACTGGATTGAATCCCATGTAAGCACATGAGAAGTATCAGGAATGTCGCCGAATATGGAAACATGAAATATCAAATGGACAACAACAAAATCTGGATGTAGGGCTAACTCATAAGCCACCTCACCAAATGTACGAGTAATCTCGAAAGGTCTAATATATATAGGGTTGAGCTTGCCTTCTCTACTGGACCTCATCATACCCTTCATGGGTAATACACGGAGGAATAACCGATCACCAACTCTAAATGTCATGGAACAAAATCTATGGTCTGCATAAGCCTTCTGACTTCTCTAAGACGCTCTCAACCTATCCTGAATCACCCTGTCTCTATCCAACAACTCTTGAAGCAAGTCAGTATCATGGGGTCTAACCTCTAAAGTCTCAAACCATCCAACTAGGGAACGACATCCCCTACCATACAAAACCTCAAAAGGTTCCATCTCAATACTTGAATAATTACCGTTATTATATGAAAACTCTACCAAGGCTAAGTGTTGCTCCCACTGCCCTCCAAAATCCATAACATAGGCTTAGAGCATATCCTTGAGAACTTGAATTGTCTACTCCGACTAGCCATTGATCTTTGGATAGAATGCAATACTAAGATCCACCTGAGTAACCAACTCCTCCTAAAAAGCTCTCCCAAAGCTATAAGTGAACACGGAACCTCAATTTAAAATGTAGATATAAGCACACCATGAAAATGAACTATCTCCTAAAGATAGATATAGACTAACCTCTCTTTACTAAAGGACATTTGAATAGGTATAAAATATGCTGACTTGGTCAACCGATCAATAATAACCCAAATACCATTGAAACCCTAAGAAATATGAGGCAACCCACTAATAAACTCCATTTTCTCCCATTTCCACTTGAGAATGGGAAACTTCTGAATCAAACCACTCAGTCACTAATGCTTGGCCTTCACCTGCTCATAACATAGGGAACGAGCTACAAAGTCTGCCACATCTCTCTTCATACCACTCCACCAATAATGTTGCCTCAAATCTCTATATATGTTTGTTGTACTCGAATATATGGAATATCTAGAGCTATGATCCTCGTGTAAAATCAACCAAATAAAGTCATCAATCCTTGAAACAAAAATACGACTATTAAATCTCAACACACCCTTGAAATCCATGGTAGGCCTCTTGGACTCACCACTCAACATTTGTTCACGGAGGATGCCAAGTTTATTATTCTCAAAATGACAATTCTGAATCTGCTCAAATAGCGAGGACCTAGCCTCAACACTGGAAAGAATCCTCCTAGGGTCTAAAATGTCAAGTTTCACCATCAAGTTGGCCAAGGACTAAATGTCCCATGCCAACGGCCTCTGAGAAACTAAAATACAAGCCAAGCTTTCTGACTAAAGGTATCTGCTACAATATTTGCCTTGCTTGGATGAGACAAGATGGAAATATCATAATCCTTAAGCAACTCTATCCATCTACACTACCTAGAAATTATCTCCCTTTGGGTCATAAGATTCTGGAGACTGTGATGATCTATGAAAATCTTATAATGCACACCATAAAGATAATGCCTCCAAATCTTAAGTGTGAAAATTGCTGTTGCCAACTCCAAATCATGAGTGGGGTAGTTACGATCATACACCTTAAGCTTCCTTGAAGCATAAGTGATAACACGTTCTTTTTGCATCAATACATAGGCCAAACCAACACTAGAAGCATCACAATACATGGTGAATCCTCACTCTTAATAGAAAAAGCCAAGATACAGGCCGATATAAGGAACTCTTTGAACTTACCAAAGCTCGACTCACACTCCTCAGACCATTAAAAAGGGACCTTCTTATGAGTCAATCTAATCATCAGTGTTGAAATAATAGGAAAGCCCTCAACGAATCATTAATAATATCCAGCCAAGCTAATAAAGCTATGAACCTCAGTCGGAGACGTAGGCCTGGCCCTATAACGAATAGCCTCCATCTTCATGGGGTTTACTATAATTCCTTCCTTAGACACCACATGCCCAAAGAATGTCACTTACTCAAACCAAAACTCACACTTAGAGAATTTGGCAAAAGTAAATAATGTCTCATTATCTGGGGAGAACTATCCTCAAATATTATGTGTGATCCTCTATACTCCTTGAATACTCTAGGATTTCATCGATGAACACAATCACAAAGGAATCAAAATAAGGCCTGAACACTTAGTTTATCAAATCCATGAATGCAACTGGAAAATTAATCAAACCAAAAGACATCACCAAGAACTCACAATGACCATAATGAGTCCTAAAAGTTGTCTTTTAGATATCCTCAGCCTGAATCCTTAACTGATGGTAATCAGATCTCAAATCACTCTTAGAGAATACAACTGCACCCTAAAGCTGGTCGAATAAATCATTAATGTGAGGTATAGAATAACAGTTCTTCACTGTTACCTTATTAAGCTACCTATAGTCAATACACATATACATGGGGCCATATTTATTATTCACAAACAACACAGGATCTCCCCAAAGAAAGACACTCGGTCTAATAAAACCCATACTAAGATCTTGAAGCTAAGAGTCTAGCTCTTTAAGCTCCGCAGGAGCCATACAGTAAGGTGTCATAAAAATAGGTCGGGTGCTAGGCTCAAAATCAATAACAAACTCAATCTCATAGGTAAGAGGTATACCAGGTATATCGATAGGGAAAACATCAGAAAACTCACAAACAATAGGAACAGAGTCATGCAACAGACTCTTCATACTAACATCATGAATATAAGTAAGGTAAGACTCACAACCCCTTAAGTAAATCACATATCACACCTATAGGAAATTATCCCCATTATCTCATTGCTAATAGATCCCTGCTATATGACTAAGAGTGTTCTAGGCATGGCTAAGGTAACGGTCTTGACAAAATAATCCATGATCGCATGATAGTAGAATAACTGGTCCATGCCCAGAATTACATCAAAATCCAACATGTACAATAAAATAAGATCTTCATCAGTATTAATATCTCTAACAGTCATAACACATAATTTGAAAAAATGATCCACTACTAAAGAATTATCCACGAGAGTGGATACACGTAATGGCATAAATAATAAATCCTAAGATAAATCTAACCATAGAGCATAATAAGCAGACACATAAGAAAAAATAGAGTAAAAGACGACTGAAAACATACTAGAATCATACATATGATAACAACATCCAAAGACTCAGCCATGGTTCTAGCAGGTACTATATACAACTAACCACGCCTGCCATCTGGCTGGGCTCTTGACCAATCACTTCCCCTACCTGCCTAAAAATCTCCATGATTACCCTAGGGACCACCCCTATAACCATTCATACCACCTCTAGATGGAGGATAAACTACTCTAATAGGGGAACACTTTGAGTTGTAAAGATAATTTCCCCATGACTAGGGTACTCACGTGAGTAATGACCAAAAACTCCACAACCATAACATGATACATGAGATGAACTAGAAGATACGATTGATAAAAAATAGCCACCCCAATTAGAATAACCATAAGATGAAACCCTTGAAGAATGACCACTATCTTGACTAGGGCGATCACTACCATAAGACTGACCTCCAACAGTACTATGGAGCAATGCCTGAATAGGTCTACTAAGCTTATTTGAGGGTAATAAAAGTGATAAATAGGGTATCTACCCAGAGAACCAGTACCTCTGAATAGGGAACTGCTGAGACCTACTAAAACTACCCTGATACTGAGGCTTATTATCGCTGCCCCCTTGGGCCTTGCGATGCATCTCCTCTATCACCTGAGCATTATTAGAAACCTTATCAAAAGAACTACCCATAATATCCAAACTCTGGGTAGACATACTAAGGGGAAGTCTCAATCCTCAAATAAAGTATCAAGCCCTCTCATACTCAGTAGACATAATAGAAGTAGCATATATATCCAACTCATGAAAATGAGCCTCATACTCTACAACCGTTATCTCTGAGAATGAACTTTGCCAAGAATATCTCTCAGAATTTAGCCCATGTCAATGAAGAAGATCCAGTTGGCTGGGAATCACGATAAAAATCCACCAATGTTGAGCTACCAAGTCAAATTAAAAAGTAGTGTAATCCGTACAAAGAGTATTAACTAGGCCTAAATTACGAAGCCTATCCTTACAAGCAATCAGAAACTTATATGCATCCTCACCTGGTGCATCATAAAACCTAGGAAGAGCTAATCTCAAGAATCTACCCAATATCTTCTACTCCTTGGCAGACATAGCAGGTTGTACAACCACTAGCTGAGCAACTATCGCCTGAGCAACTACTAGTGTAGGAGAGGTCTCAACTCTTGGGGTCATTTCTATAGGCTGCGGTCCCACTTTAATACCACTCAAATCTATAGATTGTGCACCAGCAGACGATGCACCACCAAAAAACCCTAAAATCTAAACCAAATCATCTATGAGCACTGAAGAAGAAATAAAGTTGGTAAAGCCTGAGCTAGTCCCTATCCCACCGCTAGTAAGGGTGAAAGAATATCTAGCTCAGAAGCAGAAATAGGGTCTGGTGGAGGCCCCCTATCCTATCCTCTAGCTGGGGAAATATCTCAAGTATTGTCCAGGACCTCTAGATCATCCACGAATAGTGATAGGAACCTTAGGCTCGGTCTTTAGACCATCATCTCATATAGAGACAACACATGTCCTAATAATCTATAAAAGAGTGAAACCAAAGGAAAGCTGTACAAATTGACTTAAACACTTAGCACGAAATGAGTACAAAAGTTAAGAACTCCTAAGAATATCCCATAGCCTCCTGAAGATAAGAAATGGACATCATTTTTTTGATCCGCTGGACTCTATTAGACACTTACTCTTGTACCAATAATATCGATAAAACCTAGGATCTGATACCAATTTGTCACGACCTAATTTACTAGTCATTATGGAACCTATTAAATTCTGCTAGTAGGTAAGCCAGGTCGTATCCCAGAGCTATTATCAATGGGATAACTGGGTAGAAAATTCCCCAAAAGGGAGAAATAGGCAATACAACACAATAAATAAGCAAGGCAATAAAAATAGTCTGAAAGGAATCTATAACATAAAAAACCATCCTATGACCCGACAGAGCTACTATAAATACAACCCAAGTTCTAAAATAGTCAATACAATCCCATCTTGAAACTAAAGACTAGACATAGATATATAGAAGGAAATAATATAACTGTAACACCCCGAATCTGGTACCCAAAATTTTATACGGTGCTCATTACCCCAAAGGACCACAAGCTAACCCATGACTAATATCTGTAACTAGGCACTGTATAATATACTATATAAATACAGAAAAATGATGAAAGGCCATAAGGTTCAAATATATGATAAAACATAATATCTGGAAATACGATATATCAATACTAAAACAAAACTGAAATAACTGTCTGAACATGCTATAGTCTGGAAGCCTCTAAACTGTCTAAAAATTATGGAGTTGATGGGATATGTCCCCAACTAACTCCAAAATACTGAAATAATAAAGTAAGAAAATAATTATGCTATCATCTAATGATGAGAAATCACTGCTAGTCTGGCTGCTGAACGTTTGATCTACTAAGGATGCTCTAGAGCTCGTGCTTCTAAACCTATGGTATAAAAATACCATAGCATAAATGCGTCAGTACGATTGAATAGACTAGTATGTAAGTGAGGTAGGCTGAATACAAGGGGTTTATATGCATGAACAATACTAACTGACTGAATAACATGAACGTGAGAACACATGCATGAATACTTGAACTGTAACTGAGATCATGACATCACTGAATCTGAATACTAATAACATAAGTTTCATATAACTGATATACTATTATCTGAATGACTGTGTCTGACAGTCCTATTTCTGATGGAACTAGCTGAGTTCCATACTGAGCTGGGTGACTATATCTAACAGTCCTGAATTCTATAGAACTATCTGAGTTCTATTACTAAGACTGTAACTGTGAGAAGTAGTCATCTAATTGACATGCCCCAAATGAGATAATATAATTGATTTGGGGTCCAATCTGTAACCCCAATTGGAAAGGTGTCAATACTGTGCCACTTGTAAGGACAAACTGTGAGTAATCCCTCATCTAACAGGTAATCTAAGGAGAATGATGGGACCCTCATCTAACAGGTTAAGTCACCTCATCAACCCTCATCTAATAGGTTAGATGTCTCAACCTACGCTGGCTACATAGTTCTGGAGCACAAGGATTGCTTCGAAGAATCACACCCTCTACACGCAGGTAAGTTCCCATCCTTGGGCTCACTCGGTGCTGAATCCTACTCGCATCTAATTAGACATTGAATTAATTATACTAAAATTTCTGGACTGAGTTCCCTAAGTTCCATTGACAGACAAAATATTACTAAGATCTGATAACCGACTGAGATTACTGAGATTACTGAGTTTTACTGAGATTACTGAGTTTTTCTGACTTATGAGACTGACTGAATTCTATTGAACATGGCTTGACTGAGAGTATCTTTAAAATTGACACTGGCTCTAGGCACACAACTAAATTGTCGGGTACAAGTACCCCCAGGACTATATAGCATGAAACTGACAAGACATGACACTTCTTGTACTACGACCATAATCAACAATCCATAATACAATCATTGGGGAATTTCATGAGGCACTTAATTATCATGGGGTGGTACATGAATAGGAATGCATATAAATTTGTCATAATTTCATAGGACTAATCTCATGAACAATCCATCAATCTATTTCAATGCATAACAATAACAAGGAAGTCATTTTGAACATAAGGGTAAAGCATGGGTTCATCAATTTGGTCATAATTGAGTCCTAAAGCATGATTTTATTCTCTTGGGCATTTTATCAAACACATTGCATGCACAACCTTAGGCTTAGGTAAATACACTAGTTCATATATCATGGTTACTTTAATCAACTCAATTAAAAGTTTCCAAACTCACATACTAGCATAATTTATTGAAAAGTACATAAAACTCCAATTTAGGTTTCATACAACCACATCAACATAATTAGAATCAACTCACCACATGGAAATCACAAATCATGAGTTTAAAAATGGGATTCTTGAGCTTCATGGGTGAAAAAACCCATGAATCAACACTTTACATACGTGGGTGGATGATTTCTTGAAGATTGGTGGAGGAAAAATTAAATTCTTACCTTGGGATTAGACACCTAGGGTTTTTTGTTCTTGGGGATTGATCTTTGAGAAAAACCCTAATTTGGTGTTGTGGATGAATAATAAAGTTATGAGCTCTGGTCTGGTATAATTAGGGGTTAAAATGGGTGGAAAAGACCCAAATACCCTTTTAAAAATGTCTTAAAATTGCTGATTAGAAATGGCGACGGTTTGGGCAATGGTCCGTCGCTAGCTCAACGGTTCGTCAGTCTTGAACATCGCACTTGGCCAGAAGATAGGTTCACTGCCTTAGTCGTGATGGATTGGTCGATGGTCTGTCGCTAGCTTGATGGTCTGTCGGTCCTGAACGTCACACTTGGCCAGAAGATGGGTTCACTTCCTTAGTCACGATGTCTTGGGCGACAGTCCATCGCTAGCTCGACTGTCTGTTGGTCCTGACCGTCGCTTCTGGGCAGTTCCAACAGTTCTCTGTAAAACATCCATAACTGTTTACTCTGATACCATATTTGGATGAAATTAATATCGTTGAAAAACTAATTCAATTTCCCATATGATAAAAGGTCAAAATTGGGGAAATTCTATTTGATTTAAACATTAATCATTTATGAAGTCATCACTAACTCTTCTGGAGACTAATTTGACTTAAAGAAAGTTTGGGGTATTAAAATAACTCTAAGACGCTATCTTTGAAATCAACCACATAACGGTCATCGATTCAGCAATGGCAACTAGAACTCAAATCTATACTAAAAAGGTATAGAAGTATAGTATAAGTACTAAAATCACATGTACTCAATAGGCATCATCAGCCGTCTGAGCCAAATCATGATATCAATATGATAAAATATAAGATAACATAGTAAGTTAGGGTAAGAAAGCAAACCTAGAATAACTCCAACATCGTTGTACATAAATAACTAAATAAATGAGAATGATAACATACAACGCATGCAAGTATAACTATAAAATTTGCCCCCCCTAAGCGAATAAGTGTGTAAAAATAAATAATCCAATGCAGGCCTTCATAAGACAAGAGGGTACACTCAAAGGTAGTATAACCCGAACTACCATCATTTGCCAACTTTCATGATAAAACTAAAATCCATCCATGTCAATGCCACACTATAATAAGTTCCCATTTCTTGACTCGAATTGATTCCCATATCATCAATATCATACTCTATATCTAGTATTGAACTAACATTTATATCATCATTATCATGATCAATAGTTGGACTCAAACCGATATATATATATATATCACCACTATCATAATCATTGTTTGAACTTAAATCGATATTAATTCCATCAATATCATAATAATTATCTAGATTCAAACCGGTATATATATCATTCTTATCATAATCAATAATAAAATTCTAACCAATATTTATATCATAATTATTATCCAACAGAATCAACTTCCAATAACAATCCATCATAACCATCAAGTACCAAATCTCCATAATACTACCTTAGCAAGCATTTTCAAGGTGTATAACAGGCGTATAAATATCTATAAGGACTGCACAAATCCTTACCTAAGATGGGTCGAAAGGCTAACTAAGTTCCCAAAAATCCATTACAAGGAAAATTCTTCTCCGTACTAGAGTAAGCTATCTAAATCCACTTTTAGATGTCAACTAAGTCATAGTCAACCTTAAGATAGAGATTTTACCTAAAGCATGAGCAATTAAGCCAACTATGCCTAAATTAAGGTTTCCGAATAGCGTAAATAGTCCAACTAACCCAAGCATTGTCATTTACATCACCAAGACCTAAAACCCCTCCCAAATATAACAAAATATAATAAACATACTATGAATTATCTCAATCTATAAGGAGGGAAAACCTAGCCTACCTGGATGCCAAAAAAAGATCAAAGAATTTTCTAAATCACTAATTTTCCCTTTAGAGAAGCTTCCGCAAGGTTTCACGCTATTAAAATCACTTATCAAAACAAGAACTATGATACCCATATTGCACTATGTGCTACATGTAAAAGATTATGTAAAAATTCCATGTAGGTTCCATTAATGGAAATCACATTTTCGAACCCAACCCAACGTTCCCATATGCTCAAGGAGTAATTATCCTAAAAATTGGGTGAAATTTGAGCTACATTGGTGCTAAAATCAGACCACCAAGTTTTAGGAATTTTAGGGAAGAAAAGGAAAAATCAACCATAGAATAGAAGGAATCTTACCACAAATTCAAAGGAAAATCACATAATAATCATTATCCAAGCTCCCCAAATCACCCACAAGCTCCCATCCTAAGTTTTCTCAATATTTAGGGTTTAACTCTCTTGGAAATGGATGAAAAGGGTGAAAAGAGGCTAAAAACGTGATATTTATACCCTTCCCATGTGCTCGGGAGTCGCTATCGCGACTCAACTATTGTGATTACAACATATAGTGGCTGCCAGGTGATTTATTTTCATGACATAATGCATTGATATCAAGGCATATGTTGCCCTGGAAAGGGTATCACGATCGCGACCTATGGCTCGCTGTTAGTGAATGCACTAGCACAACTGAGATGGGATTCATCTTAAATCTCACATACATAAATGGACTATGCTACCCTACCAAATTTGATATTCTAACCTTAATAGCACAGTTAAAATTTTCATCCAAGGTTTTTTTGATAAAAAATAGGTCCCACACCCAATTTGCTAGTTTCTTAACTTCCAACTAATCTTGGGTGCCTCAGGACCCAAACCAAGAGTCCACCTAGCCTAAAATTTACATTCTAGAGATGTTTGAATAGTTACAATTGGCATGAAAAGTTGTTTGACTAAATTTTTCACTTGGTAACCAATTTGAATCAACGAAGCTTCAAAATAGGGAATTGGCTCTAAAAAAGCAAATGAATTACCTGATAACCAAACTGTAAGTCCCAACAAGTCATGAATAGGGAAGCTATAGAAAATCTCTAACAGTGAAAATAAGTGGAAATGGAAAATGACCTGAAGGGTCATTACAAGGGTGTCTTTAAAAGCCTTTGGCCTTAGAGTAATACACGGGTGTGTGATAAAAAGAGGGAAACATGATGTGAGTGAGTGGTGAGGAACTCCTTCTAATAAATGTTTATTTATTTTATAGGTACAATGACTCAATTGAAGGGAGAATCCTCTAGAAAAATTAAAATTTTGCTTCAAAAACTATTGGAAGAAATGAAAGAAATGCAGGGTAAATTGGATGATGTGGATAGAAGGGTGACAAAATAAGAAATAGCAAGCAACCACTTGAGTGTTTCAATACCATTAGTAAATATAATGAGGGATCAAGTAAGAATCCTCTTGATACAACTCCATCCCACATGGTAGTACAAGATACCCCTTCTCCGAATGCTATTTTACCAAAAGTTTTCAATCAAGCAGCACTTCTAAAGTAGGGAAATAAATAAAGAAATCTTCCACCACAAGCCAATAGAAATTAAATGAGAGCCCAATATAACCTTTAAGAACATAATGCTTTTGATGGTGATAATTATTATTATGGAGTCAATGATCAAGTTCAACAAGAGAGTTTAGGTGGAAGGGGAAGAAGAGGGAATGGAGGGGGTATCCAATTGATGGTGGAAAATACAATAGAAGGAATGATGATGAAGATCAAGGATTCAACAAAATCAAGGTGTCCTTTCCATTCTTCAATGAAAGTAGTGACCCTAATGAATATCTTAATTGGATTGTGAAACTTGAAAGGCAATATAATCTCAATAATATGAGTGATGTTAAAAAAATAAACTATGTTAGAAGTCACCTTGAGGGTTTTGCTTTTACATGGTGGGAGAAAATTTAAAGGGATGCTTTGGTGAATAGATACTTTGTTACAAGTTGCAATGACACGTAAACGCGAATGAGAGAAAGGTTTGTGGATCAAGATTATGAGCAGAATACACTCAAGAAGTATTACAATCTTCAACAAAGAAGTTAGAGTGTGAAAGAGTATTATGAAGAGAAAGAATATACTAGGTACGAGCTAATGTCAATGATAAAGAGGTAAAAACTTGTGGCATGATTTATCTCAGGCTTAAATAAAGAAGTAAGGTAACCATTGGAATTGCATCATCGTTCTACTTCATATGAAGCTTTCCAAATGGCACTCAATATGGAGAGTCATCAAAAAAAAAAAGTCAAAGGTGCGATATTCTTCTTCTTTATGGCAGGAATTGGAAATGATTTCCCACTTAGGACAAATCCAAAGGTGCAAAGCAAGAATTGAAGTCCAACTTGGACAAAGGTAAATAAAAATGGACTACAAGTGATACAAGAATAAACTACTAAAAACAAAATTAAGGACTCAAGACACAAAAATCAGCAACCACAAGACAAGGAAAACAACACAAAGAAGAAAGGAGATGGAGAAGAGATTTATAAAAGTAAAGATAGGCAATGAGACCCTTACTATCACCAATGATTAGCACAAGAAAGTGTATCAAACCTTCAAACATACCTTATCAATGGTAGTTCAAACCTCACTCTTAGGTGAACCAAAGGAATTCATACTCCTCAATCACACCATTCTTGTCAATTGATCAACACAAGTGAAATCCATCAAATGTATTAATCTCTGAAGTTGGATGTCTTTTCCAAGACCTACACTAAGATGGCTTTTCCAAGCCCTACACTAAGGAAAGAAACTACACTAAGAGTAATAATCAATTTCAATTCATCAAAGTCTAATGAAAAATGGAAGCTAAGGGTCTATTTAACTATTAAAAGACAATGTCTAAAATACCCTTAATGAAGGGTGCTCCTTTGGAGTGTAGAAAAGAGTCTCAAATGACCATAATATCCCTAAGTTGAGGTGCCTTTAGAGTGTATTCAAGGCTGCCTTAGAGTTTATTAAAAGCTCATCTTCACGTTTTAGCAAATACACTCACTTGGTTGAAGGCATCATGCTCTCATAAGCTCTCATTTGTATGAACAAGGATTGAAAAGGCTCCAAAAGGGTCTTCAATCCGAAGCTTGAACCTTTGATAATGCGTTGTACTCTTTTTTGATATTTATGCTTGTATCATACTCTCTATCTTAAAAAGAATTTTTCCTCAAATTCACATCTAGAAACACCAAAGAGAGAAGAAAACAAGCACACAATCCTCATGGTGGAAGGGTTAGCATTAGTACCACAAATGATATAACCATGCCAAATGGGTACACTCTTGGAATATAGACAATAATTCTTTGTTATGGTCATGAAACACTTACTACAAGCATAATAAAGGACTTGGCTAAGATAGATATCAAGGAAAGGGGAGTGCAAATTGCGACCATCACATATATCAACAAGCCAAGGTTGTTCACATTTGAAATACATCCATGGGTCCTTTGTGTGTGACATGAAGAGCTTACCATGAATAGCACAAAGGAGGTGATTTTGGAAAATATCAATAGATAAGGAAACTACAATAATCTTTATGGCTTCACTATACCCAAAAGGTAAGACTACCTTTGGCTTAGGAACCATAAGATACATTTGTTTCATTACCTTTACAAAGGACCTCATCAAATATGGTGCCACTATTGATCCTAAGGTCCACCTCACCCATATATCATCATCACTCAATAAAGGAAACCATCCACCAAACTTACTACCTCTACACAATACTAATTCAAAATTAACAAGGTTATCATCATAGGTAAAGAGGTAGTATAAGAAGGAATTAAGTGTGAAGATATCATGCTGAGGGGGTACACTTTTAAAATACAACCAGAAATCCTTTGTTTTAACCATGAAACACTTAGTATGATTATTACAAAGGATAATTCTAAGGTAATTATCATGGAAAAATGAAGACACACCAAGACAATCCCTTCCCCACCCTACTAGTGCACCGGAATCAAATGGATGAAGTAGCCAAGGATATAAGTCGGGGTTACTCATTCCTTTTACTAGGAAATCATACTCATGATCACCCAAAGCATTTGATTTTAAGGGAAGATTAACATTCAATTATGAGGATCTACGGCCTAGAAGACTTCCCTCAACAAGATGCATTCCATCCTCCACTTCCTTACTAGTTGTTGGCAACTCACATACCAACATAGACTCACCTTGGTTTTCTCAAGGGTAAACTAGTGTGTGAATACTCTTTTCACTTGGTAATGTAACCTTATTCAAGTTATAAGTGCTAGCACTAGATGGACACAAATCATTCTTACAAAAAGAATTGATTTTGTCATCTAAAGGATCAACTAGTGCTTGCATACTCACAATAAGAGTTTGGTCCTTATGCAACCTAACAAAACCAAGAGTATCACAAAAGAAAGATTCATACACTTATTCACTAAGAAAATCCGAAACTACACCACTTTGGCCACTACTAGCCACATCATATCAATTCAAGTTTCTAGGGGTGTAAAAGATAGCTTTGTTGCCTTGTAGATCATGGGAAGTGCGTTATTCACTTGGTTTTGCATCATGTCAGCCTTCATGCTCTACATTACAAGGGAATATGTCAAGGTTTCCCTTTGGGCTCACTTTTTCATCACCTATCCCAAAATTGGGACTTTTGGCCAAGGGCTTGAAGGGAACTTCCTTGGGCTTCTCCTCGGGGATTCTAGGGTCTTGAACCTGCACATAAGAAGAGAAAATACTAGGAAAAATGCTAGATTTTGGGTTAGGAAGTAACAAGGGTTATTTGTGGACAAGATGCACAATCAAGCATTTCTTTCCCTTTTCTACTTCACTACCCACGATTTCCTTTTCCTTTTCCTTTTTTTCTTCATACACTTCTTGTATATCAATATCAAGCTTATATTCATATTTTAAACCAACCTCATCACCCTCGGATTCTATCACCATCTCTTCTCTTAGTTGTATGGGGTAATTTCAGTTTAGTGGATCTTGGGGAGGAGGCATTGGATTACATTGGTGATGTATTTCGATTTGTGGCATGAGATTTTTTAGAGTGTGGTGTCCTTGGTAAAGTGGATTTGGGACTTGGTGGTTTGAATTTTGTGGAGGCTTTGGTGGATATAATCTATCAACCTTTGTTTTCATTCTAATCACACCATCCATCAAGGATACCATTTCACCCCTCATAGAATCCATATTACTTCTCGAGGAATCATTATCATTATTCATTTCCCTCTTCAAGGAATCATTATCACTCCTCATTTCTCAGGAAAAGGCCTCAAACTGAGTTTCCCAAAGGTTGGGAAGTAGTACCTTCAGATTCCTTGGCAAATGTACCTAAAATAACAAAAAAAATGACAAACAACACAACCTACAAAACAAGAAAACAAGTTAGTTCAAAATCCTCATCACACTCTCACTCAACCTCACCTCACACTTGGCTTTACAAGTGTTGAATAGTTGCCAGTACTTGGTAAGTTACTTTAGTGGTGAATAAGCTTTGGTTTGGAATTGATTTTTGTTTGATATGACTCAAATAAAAATGATGTACAGACTTGAACCAACAAACTACTATGAATTCAAAAATGAGAAAAGCACGCAAAAGTCGAAACCATGAAATGAATGAACTCTAATCTAATTACCAAACTAGTAGGTACTTACTATCTTACTAATTAGGGATAGAACCAAAAAAATTGAAACTAGAAACAACAATTAGAAACTAGGAAATCTAAATTTCAACTCAATTCGGTTGGTCACCAAAGTGATGATGTGGCAGCTTATGGTTGGACCTGACTTTCAAAATTTTCAACTCCCAAATTCTTGTCTTGGCCAAACAACACTGAAGGAGAATAAGCATTTCGGTTTTAAGGGTGTAAGGATGCAATTTAGAGCTCTTTCAAGCCTTAAATTGAAATGAAAAAGAATTGGTCCCCCCTTGTACTTGCAAGTGTACTATGTTGTCCCCTTGTCCCCTCCTTCTTTTGAAAGAATGGAATATTCTTTGAATATATTTTTGAACTAACAACTTTTTCACTCTCTTTATTCCCTGTTTTGGATCAAACAACCTCCTTGAATATTCTTCTTCAATAATCTATGAAGATGAAGAAGAACAACATGAATATTCACGAGTTGACCAAAGTTTGACCACAAGGCAAATGAACCCTAAATTCAATTTTTCTTTTGGATCTAGGTTCCCTTTGCTAACACAAGCTTAAATATAAACAAAACAGCCACAAAATGTCACAAATACTACATTCCACATGAAATCTACCCACAAAAGCTTCAAAAACGTTTTCAACAATGGTGGAATTCACAAACACAATCGGATCTTGCTCAAAACTTAGATCTAGACTCACAAGGAACTAGGGAGCAAGGATCTAGTGAAATAAACTTCAAAAATAAAGTAAAATAGTGTAGATATAGGATGCTAAGCACAGATATATAACAACACAAGACTAGAAAACATTTTTTTTGTATTTTCGGATTTTTTTGACTCTTTTTGTGGAGATTTTCTTAATAAGAACACTAAAATCAAGATTTAGGGATTTTGGAACAACCCTAAACAAGTTTTTGATACCAAATGATACAAGAATAAACTACTAAAAATGATAGAATGCAAAAGTCAGTAAATACACAAAAGGAAAAACAACACACATAGAAGAAAAAGAGATAAAGAAGAGATGCATAAAAGTAAAGATAGGTAATGAGACCCTTATTATCACCAATGATTAGCACAAGAAAGTGTATCAAACCTTTAAACAAACCTCATAAATGGTAGTTCAAACCTCACTCTTAGGTAGACCAAAGGAATTCACACTCTTCAATCACACCTTTCTTGCTAATTGATCAACATAAGTGAAATCCATCAAATGTATTAATCTCTCAAGCTGGATGTCTTTTCCAAGACCTACTATAAGATGGCTTTTCCAAGCCCTACACTAAGTAAAGAAACTACACTAAGAGTAATACTCAATTTTAATTCATCCAAGTATAATGAAAAATGGAAGCTAAGGGTCTATTTAACTATTACAAGACAATGTCTAAAATACCCTTTATGAAGGGTGATCCTTTGGAGTGTTGAAAGGGAGTCTCAAAAGACCATAATATCCCTAAGTTGAGGTGCCTTTAGAGTGTATTCAAGGCTGCCTTGGAGTGTATTAAAAGCTCTTCTTCACGTTTTAGCAAATACACTCCCTTGGTTGAAGGCATCATGCTCTCATAAGCTCCTATTTGCATAAACAAGTATTGAAAAGGCTCCAAAAGGGTCTTCAATCTGAAGATTGAACCTTTGATAATGCCTTGTACTCTTTTTTACTCTTTATGCTTGTATCAACAAGGATGGAGGTAACAAAGATAAACTTCAAAATCTATCTAAAATAAAGCTTTTTATATGTGAAGGATATGATCATGAAGCAAATGAGTGTCCTAATAGAATAACTATTATTTCATTAAATGATGGTGGTTATCAAACTGAAGATAAATCTAAAGATGACCGCATAAAGGATAACAGTGGTAATGTGTTTATGGGAGAAAGTGTTGGACAAGAAATTAATGATGATGTAAAACTTGTTCTTATTGTAAGGAGAAGTATAAGTGTTCTAATAAGGAAATATCTTGATCAAAGGGAGAACTTGTTTCATAATTAGTGTAGACTTCAAGAGCAATTATATTTCTTCATCATTGATAGTGGAAGTTGTGTCAATATTGCTAGTGTATCTATGGTGGAACAATTGAAACTTCCAACAAGAAGGCATTCAAAACCTTATAGATTGCAATGGCTTAATGAATGCGGTGAACTCAAGGTGACCAGGAGAGTGTTGATAAAATTCAAGATTGGAAGTTATCATGATGAAGTGCTTTGTGATGTTATACTAATGTAAGCTTATCATTTATTATTTGGATGGTCATAGGAATATGATGTGGGGGCTAAAATGATGGAATGTCAAAGAAATATGCATTTGTTAAGAATATTAAGAAGCACATTATTAACCCACTTTCTATTTTTCAAGTGAGTAAGAAATAGAGAAAAATGGGAGAGTTAAATGAAAAACTTGAGAGAGAAAAGAAAGAGAGGAGTAAGGATGCAAAAAATAGTAACTCAAGAGAGGAAAAGGGAGATGTTGAGAGCTCAAGTGAGAATGAGTTATCACAAAAAAATAGAGGTGAGCAAGAAAAATAAAATAAAATAAAAAAGAGAGAAAATGTGCATGATTTTGCAAAATCAAGAGGGCATAGAAGAGCTAAACATTGAAGATGCTACTCAAGTCATATTTATTAACCTAAAGGTCATTATTTACTTTCTAACAATGAAATAACCTCTTTATCTTTGATACGTGTTTTTTCTTCTTTTTTGCAAGATTATGAAGATCTATTTCCTAAAGAAATACTAATTGGGTTACTTTTTTTTGAGAGGAATAGAGCATGAAATTGAATTTTTACAAGATTCTCAAATACCCAACAAAGCAGCTTAAAGTAGAAATCCTCAAGAGACCAAAGAATTGCAAAGAAAAGTGGAGGAACATTTGAATAAAGGTTTGGTGAGAGAAAGTTTAAGTCGATGTACGATGAAAGTAATTCGAGTACCTAATAAGGATGGTACATAAAGGATGTGTGTAGATTGTCGTTCCATTAATAAAATTATGGTAAAATATCGATATCCCATTCTTAGAATTGATGATATGCTAGATGAATTGTGTGGTTCTACCTTATTCTCTAAAATTAATTTGAGGATCAAATACCATCAAATCCATATGAAATACAGAGATGAATGGAATTCTCTTTTAAAACTATGTTTGGATTAAATGAGTGGATGGTGATGCCTTTTGGACTAACCAATGCACTAAGAATTTTTATGCGACTACTGAAACATGTGCTTAATTTATTTATTAATAATTTTGTTGTAGCTTATTTTGATGATATTTTGGTTTATATTAAGTGTTTGGATGATCATGCGCAACATTTGAGAATGATATTTGATGTGTTGAGAAATGAAAAGTTGTATGTAAATTTTAAAATGTGTTCCTTTTGTGTGGACCATGTTATTTTCCTTGGCTTTGTTGTAAGATTAAGAGGAGTTAAGATAGATGATGAAGAGGTAGAGGTTATTAGAAGTTAGCCAACTCCTAAGTCCATTACTGATGTGAGAAGCTTTCATGGGTTGGCAAGTTTTATAAAAGATCTATGAAGGGTTTCAATTCTCTAGCCGCTCTTCTAACCAAGGTCATTAATAAGGATAAGCCTTTTATTTAGGGTAGAAAACAAGAAAAAGCCTTTAGAATCTTAAAAGAGAAACTTAGTTCCACTCTGTTACTTTAACTTACTAGCTTTGAGAAGATGTTTGAAATTGAGTGTGATACTAGTGACGTAGGCATTGGTGCGGTCTTGATGCAAGAAGGGAAACCCATAGCTTACTTTAGTGACAAATTAAGAGGAGTTCCATTGTTATATTCTGACTATGAAAAGGAACTCTATGCCCTAGTGAGAGATTTAACAAATTGGCAACATTATTTATGGCCTAAGGAGTTTATGATTAGAACCGATCAAGAGTCTTTGAGCATATTAGGGTCCAAAATAATCTTAATAAGAGGCATGCCAAGTGGATAGAGTTCATTGAGTCTTTTTCATATGTGATTAATTATAATCAAGGTAAAGAGAATATTATGGTGGATGCTTTATTTAGATTATATGCATTGATGAATACCTTGACTTTTAGGTTGATGGGTTTTGAGTGTTTGAATGAGTTACATTCTAATGATGATGATTTTGGAAAAGTCATTGGACAACATCAAGTGAGCTTGAATAGGTGTGTGCAAGTTGTTCAACAGGTAAATGAAGTTAGAACTCCTATATTTGAATTGAAGGAGGGCTACTTGCTTAGAAATGGAAAACTTTGTGTGCCTATGTCTTTATGGAGATATTTATTGGTGAAAGATGCACACCATGGATACTGATGGGTCATATTAGAGTGTAAAAAACCATAGCTATTCTTAGCGAATATTTCTTTTAGCTTAAAATGATAAGAGATGTGGAAATAATTTGTGCTACGTGTTTGGATTGTAAGCATGATAGATCTTGTACCCAAACCCATGAATTTTATACCCCTTTGCCTATTCCTGTCGGTGCTTGGATAGATATTTCCATGGATTTTGTTTTTGGCCTCCCTAATACTAGGGATGGTAAGGATAGCATCTTTGTTGGTGGTAGATTTTAAAAAATGGCTCACTTTATTGCTTGTCATAAAAATGATGATGCATTTCATGTTTCTACTTTATTTATTCATAATGTGATAAAATTGATGGTGTTCTCCAAATAATTATCAGTGGTAGATATTCAAAATTTTGGAGTTGTTTGTGGGGAAATTTGGAAACCAAATTGCTATTTTCTAATTCTTGTCATCCTCAAATGAATGGTCAAACTGAGGTAATTAATAGAACTTGGTAACATGCTTAGAGCTATAGTTAAAGGAAAGTTAACTTCTTGAGAGGATCCAATGCCATTAATTTTGTATATAATAAAACTATTCATAGATCTATTGATACAACCCATTTTGAGTGTGTTTATGGAATTAGTCCCTTGAATCCACTGGATATAAATCCTTTGCCCTAAGAGCATGAAGAGTATTGGATCTTAGGCAAAAGCTATAAAGAGCATCCATGAGAAAGTAAGACTGCGAATTGGGAAGACCATCAAAGATGCAACCAAAAGAGGCAACAAGAAACGAAAAAAGTCACCTTTGTACCCAGTGATTGGGTAAGCATTCACTTTATAAATGAGGTATTTCCAAGCAAAAGGAAGAACAAGCATATGCCAAGAGGAGATAGACCTTTTCAAGTGCTTGAGAAGATAGGAGATAATGCTTACAAATTGGACTTACCAAGTGAATATTTGGTCCATAATGTTTTCAATGTTAGTGATTTATGTCTTTTTGATATAGAGTTGGTGAATTAGATGATGAAATATATTGAAGAAGAGGAGAGTGATGTACATCAAAGTGTTGCTACTTCAAGAAGGCCTTTCATAGGAATTCAAGTTAAGTACCTTCAAGCATTTCAAGCTTTATTGATGAAGATGGAATCTTTGGAAGGTTTAATATAGATGACTTGAAGATATTTCATATACTAAGTGTCTACAATTTCAATTAGCTTTTAATAAAAATGAAAGGCAATTTGTTCTTTCTTTACTTCTTCTAACCCTTGCTATAAATAGTTAGATATTAGGGTTGAACCACTAGTTTTTGAAGATTGAATATTTGTACCTCCTTTGAGAGCTTGAGAACACTTTGTTGATTTTCAACACTTATCCTAGGATTTTCCAGTAAGGTTACTACCTTCTTAAATATTCTAATATATTAGGTGTTTTAAGTTCCCAATTAAGTGGTGTTTTGGTTAGTTTCACCATTACATCTTTTAATTGTTTAAATCTAATTGTGTTTATCTTTCTTTTATTTTTATATCTAATTTCTATCTTGATTTTTTTCTTGTTTCCTATCAGATTTGTTGTTGGTTGCATTATCTATGACTTCATTTAAATTATCATCTACTTGTTCCTCCTCTGAAACTGTTGCAAAGGCATTACTATTACAAATTGATTTTGCTGGTGTGGTAGCTTTGTCATTGAACTTTACTTCAACATTTTTGTCATATGTAACCTTGTTCTTGTAGGATTCCATTGACTCTTATAAAATCTAGGCTTATCCAGGTGAGATCCATTAGCTATAGGTTTCTCCACACTCTACTCCTGTATATTATCACTGTTAACAAGGTCGTTCTTCTTCAACTTTGAATATAATACTCTACACTCTTGTTTGTTATGACCCTGAAGTTTGAACTCCTTGAAATACTATGGGTTCATATCATATTGGATTTTAATTCTTTTAGTTCTTTTAATTCTTGAATCTATTGTGATTCTATTAATTATTTCCATCTCCACAAACTTAGAAAAATTAAAAATCAAGCCCACCTGGACCATGACCTTTGCACAACTAGGTCTAGTTTTATTAATAGTAGCTGAATCCAAATGTATTGGCTTGCCTACCACTGTGGCATTAGAGAATAGAGACTCCTTAACAAAAAATGTAGGTTTCAAATCTAGAAAGAATATCCATGCCATTGTCTGAGTAGTCTCTTCATCAACTTTGAACTTAGCATCATAGATTAGGGTCCTCATCGAATAATAGTAACCTTCTTTATCTAAAAGATAGTATACATTTTTGGATATCATGATAATATCTTCCTTCTAGATAAATATAATTAGAATATATCTATTCCTAAGTAATACAGTTGTGCGATCTTCTTTAATTTTTCTTTGCTTGGGGATTTGAGAACGAAGTTCATCCATCTCAATTCAACCATAAGGAAACTTTCCAACAATCATAAATTACAAGTTTTCATTGGTATTTGTTCTACTAACTTCATTATCAATCTATTAGATTCTAGGAACTCAATCATTATATGATAGCTTATTCATTGAAATTGGATCCACTACAAGTCGAGCACTCTGATTGGTGCTAGGGAATTTTTACAGATTAACATATTATCAATCTTTAGTGAGACACTGCAATTATTATATATAATAAGAAAATTACTAGGCACGTTAATCAACTTGGTGTTTTGCACCAGAAATGGATTAGTGTCACGACCTTACCCCCTGGATTATGGGAGCACCAACCTACTCCTTTCCTACATAGAAGAACCCTAAATACCCCATTACTTAATCAATGTGGAGGTTTAATAATTTTAAAAAGAACCCTTAAACTTAGTTATCTGAATAGCATTGTGAAACTAACTTTGATTATTCAATTTAATCCTTATACAATTTCAATCGCTACATTTGATATATAAAAGAAATGAGAAAAATAAGCAACAACAAATCCCCAGAAGCTAGCCTAAACCGATAAAAAAGCACTAGACAAAGAGTAGGAACATCCGTGTGGAATGGAAAGGGCATGAGCTGCTGCAGAGTGATTGACATCACTACTAAAGAAACTTCCACTAACCTACACCAAGTCTATACCTCTAATAGAGGTATAGTAAGTATAGCATTAGTACAAGCACACATACTGTAAACATCATCGACTGACTAGGCTTAGAAACAAATAATATCGATAACAAATATGTAGAGATCATAGAATCAAGTAAAGTTCTGATTCAAAATCCCAATTATAAAATCACTAACAACCCACTTTAGCATCTTTGTAATCTACCTGTCATTTAAATTTTTGTATATGTTTGTCGTTTGACTACCTATTCCAACCTATACTTCTCCTACCCTTAACTATCTTATTTTAATGGTATCTACAATTCTTAATTTACTATTTCCCCTAATTTCCCCAATAAAAAACTACCACAAGGCACCACGAACTCACCACTACTAAGAACTTGGAGTCTTAACAACCCTAGCCTACTAAAACCGATCTACCCAAGAGATCATAGATTTTTATTAAATAACTGGTCCATACAAGGAATATCTTATACTCTTATAATTTTTTTCATAATTAACCACATCCCGAACATAAATGAGGATGTATAAACATAGTGGAATCACATGAAAATGCATATAAACAAGTGCATGTATGTAAGATGTGCATATTATCTCTCTTAATCCTTTCTTATTAACATCATATCATACCAATTTGGTACCCGACCCATATTACAACATATCGTATCTGTATCAGTAAGGTAACCTACCCATATCACATCATGTCATATTCATGTTGGTGTGATGCACAATCATTTATTATACGATCTTATCATAATACATATGAATATGAGATGCAATCAAAAATCATAAGTCATGCTAAAATGTAATCACTGATGTTCTGTTCATGAATAAGCACAAGCGAAGCCAGTATAAATGTTAAATTGACTGTCTAACTCATATGATAAATGACATTAGGTTATATATGAATTCTAAACAATTATATACCATATACCTTTATGGGAATGCCCTACCTAAGTTCACACCATCCCATGCTTCTTCTTTGTCCACCCCAGACTCATGTTCTCCTCTCATACTCTCTTTATTTCTAACTTCTTATAATGAAATATCTTTTGTTGATTTTACTATATTACCTTTTTTATTTTGCTCATCTGTCGGATGACTAAATTGCATTAATAACTAACCCCAATTTTGCAAATCTCTCTTTTAACTGTACTTGTGAATACAGTCGACCATTTATGAGGTTTTGTATTACTTAAGTTATTCTAGTTTTCTCTTGCTATCCCTTACAACCTCGTTTAACTTTCCACTACACCCAAAAGCCATAGAAGGTATTAAGCTATGCACATTTGTTAAATGATTACAATTGCCTCTTATCAGTATTTATGCATCAACATAATATATAATAATGTGACTTATTTATACCTGACTGGATTATAACATGTCTATCCATCCAACTTTAGGCCAAAAGGCCTAATAAATGAGGTTTCAGATATTTCTATTAACGATAAATGAATCTAGACCAAGTCTAGTTGCTACAATATAAACCATAACTTACCTTTTCGATGGAACATGTTGCCACAAAGAGGGGTGAGCTTACCATCTTTGTCATGACCCAAACTAGGGCCTGGCTGTGATGGGTATCTCAAGTCCCATGAGGACCAGAGATCACCCACTACACCTAACCAAATGAAACACTATATACCCAATGTCGGATGAATTTTTAGAATAGAAAAAGATAATGTTAAAAAATAAAGGGTATTTCTTTAACCGATAACCATAGACCGGCCAAAACAATCGATCAACATCCAGTGGCAGAGCCAAGATTTTCACCAAGGAGGTTCACAAATGAACATAAGAACTAATCGAAGGGAATTCGACATCTACGATATATATATGATGTCGCCCAAAACTAACCTCTAAAGAAGTATGATGCGGTCAATGACAAATATAGTAACCTAAATAGGTCGATTTGATCCCACAAAGAAGATGCTGAATAGTTACTTAACTTGGTATAGTTCATGAGCAGTGCAAAAAAGTAAATAAGAGGTTTTGGAAGTAATCAATAGGTAGTAACCAAACATGAAAGCTTTGAGTTGTAATTAATAGAAGATGAACACTAGAACTGTGTTCCCCCTGGCTTCTTAACTCTATAATTTTCTCGTGTTCAACCCACCTATTCTGTTGCTCTGCATGTAAAGTCGACAAGCTATGTATTATTAGCAGTCTTGTAAACGAGTCAATAAATCTCGCCCATTACCTTGTAAGAATCAGGGTGTCACCTTATTGCTCCTTGCCTATGACTTTAATTCAACTCTTATATTTTGAGTCTCGAGTTGATTAGTTGAGATGGCAGAATAATATTGATGGAAGTGAATCTCGAATTACTGTCTTAATCCTCTTTTCCTAATCACAAACTCCCTTTTGAGGTCCTTTACGAATACAGGCTATCCCCAAGCTTCTACAGTAGCTTTGAGGTCAATGAATATGAAAAAGATTAAGATACATGTAGCTTACTTTAGAATAGATAGCTCTCTTACTTCCCTTATGTTGCTAATACACCAAGGTTCCCATAACCCTAAACAGGGAAGTTAGCCGCTCGTGTTCATGCAAGAACCCATGATAATCAATAAAGAATTCATGTAATTAATTACACAAAATTAGATAAACAAAATCCAAAGTCTTTAATTGAATAATAACTCAAAGATCTCAAGAACAAAGTATCAAAGATGTAAGAGTATGCATTAGAATCTCAAAATAATATATGAGAATGTAAAAGAATGTAACCTAATAAAATATAAACCCTAGGGTATGTATATTATAACAAAAATATAATGATATCCTAATAAAAATGGAAAAGGTAAAGTTATGTCGGAACAAGGTACGACTCGCTCATCCACTTGTACCGTCTTCATATGAGTCATACCGTGCCTCTCATATACACTTCAGTGTTTGTTCTTCCAAGCTTCGACTTTCTATTCACCATACTATTACTGCTTACAATTCATACCATGACCATACAAATTATGGCCTTCACTCGTATCCACTTAAGACTTCTTCATTTCTAGCTCTGGACATTAATATACTTACGGTTGGGTCATATTAGTCGTACTCAGACTTTTGACTCATATTGTTTCACTGCTTCAACTATGAATTTCTTCCTTGAATTATATTCATTGTATGCTTTCATAATATGGCTTGTACCCTCATCATACGACTCGACTGCTTAGTCCTAATAGTTTTAATTTTAACCATAGGCGTTCACTTAGTCGATATAGAGAAGGGTGATATATGGGTTTTGAGTAGTTCAAAATCATCTCTAGTTTTTGAGGTAAAATAAAACAAAGATAGAGATCCCAACCTTGTCAAGTTGAAAGAGTCAGTTTAGGATCAGAAAGTAGAGGTTTTCTCCCAAGGGGGAGATAGTGTTCTGCGTTGTCAGGGTTGTCTGTGTGTTCTAGTTGTAGATGACTTAAGGCAGCGAATTCTTGCAAAAGCTCATGGTGCACGCTACTCTATTCTTTCAGGGGCTACAAAAATGTACCGCAACTTGCGAAAAGTCTATTAGTGGAGTGGGATGAAGAGAGATATTGTAGAGTTTGTGGCTAAACATGTTAGTAGGTTAAGAGAGAGCATCAGAAGACTAGTGGTCCTATGTAGGAGTTCATTATTCCTACTTGGATGTGGGAAGAAGTGAATATGTACTTCGTGATGAGTATGCCTCAAACTCATCATCAGAATGATTCAGTTTAGGTCACTGTAGATAGAATGACCAAATTAGCCCATTTTCTTCCATTCCATACCTCATATTCAGCCAAGGATTATGCCAAACTCTACATCAGGGAGTTGGTTAGATTGCACAGTGTTTCGCTATTTATTATCTCAGACAGAGGTACCCAGTTCACCTCTCATTTCTAGAAAGCATTCCAAAAGGGTCTTGGTACCCAAGTTCATCTTAGTACAACCTTTCATCCTCAGAAAGATGGTCAGGTAGAAAGGACCATTTAGACTTTAGAAGATATGCTAAGGGTGTGCGCAGTTGATTTCAAGTGTAGTTAGGATGACCACTTGCCTTCGATTGAATTTGCATACAACAACAACTATCATTCAGTATTATTATGGATTTATTCTAAGCTCTCTATGGTAGGAGATGTAGATCTCCAATTGGTTGGTTCGAAGTTAGTGAGGCCTTAGTTATAGGGCTTAACTTGGTATTCGATGCCTTAGAGAAAGTCCAGTTGATCAAAGAAAGACTTTGGACTGCTCAGAGCCGACAGAAGTCTTATGCAGATGTTTGTAGAAAAGATCTCAAGTTTGACATTAGTGACTATGTCTATCTAAATATCTCTCCCATAAAGGGAGTGAAGAGGTTCGGCAATAAGGGAAATCTCAGTCCCTGATATATCGGTCCTTACAAGATTCTCTGTCGCTTTGGCAAAGTAGCTTATGAGCTCGATTTGCCTTTAGATCTAGCCTCAGTTCATCCAGTATTCCATGTCTCTTTGCTCAAGAAATGTATAGGTGACCTCGCAGTTGTAGTCCCTATTCAGAGCATCGATGTTTAAAATAGCCTCTTTTTTAAAAAGATTCCAATTGAAATCCTAGACTATCAAACTCGTAGATTGAGGAACAAAGAAGTCCCTCTAGTTAAGTTTCTTTGGCAAAATCAGTTCGTCGAGGGAGCTACTTGGGAAGCAGAAGCAGACATGTGTACCAAGTATCCTCACCTCTTCTCCTCCGACTCAGATTAAGCTCAAGGTAATAGTTTTCCTTAAGCTTACCCAATTTCATGTTCAATGTTCATCATAAACTTGCTATTAAATACCATTTCATATTTAGTCATGTATTTATGTATCAGCTCAGTTATATAATTATGCATCATACATGCATTCTTATTGTGAGAAACTTAGTTCATTAGAAGACCCAGTCATGCATTCATGAATCAGTTACACATGCATCAGATATGCATGTTTAGTATGATATGTTCAGTTATCAGTCATATCAGTCATGAGATCATGTTTCAATATTCATTTTTAGTATGTACGTTGGTTATTCTTTCCCCTCATTTAGACTAATTCAAGGATGAATGTTCTCAAGGGGAAGATATTGTAATACCCTATACTTTTTCTAGCTTGAAATCATCTCAAGAATGTTAGAAGCTTTCTTTGAAAGATTAATCCACTTTTGTAGATTGGGTATTTTTAAGATTTTAAATTTTTGTCATGTGGAAAATTGAATTAGCTTTCCAACGATACCAATTTCATCAAAATTCGACATTGGAAAAGAAAGTTATGGCCAAAATATAGAAGGCAGTAAAAACCGCTCAGGTGTGACGGTGAGGCTGATAGACCGTCAGAATAGCGACGGACCATTGCCCATGATCGTCAAAAGGGAAATAGTGAGGCCACCTTATGGATAAGGTGCGACGGGCAGATTGACAGACTGTCGAAACTGTGATGGACCGTCGCCCAGGCCATCGCTACTTAGGCAGTAAGCCCCTTTCCTAGTCCACGTACGACGGTCAAAATGATGGTCCGTTGCTCTAGTGATGGACCATCATACGAGCTGTTGCAGGTCTTGATTCAGAAAATTAAAGCCATTTTTAAAAGGGTATTTTGGTCATTTACCACCCACCTATATATACCCAATTATATCTGATTTAAGCTATTTTGGCCCATTATTACTTCACAACCAATAGTAAGGTTTCTCTCTAACATTAATCTCCAAGAACAAAAATCCAATATTCTTCAAGAACTAAGGGATTTCTAATTCTTCAAGTTCAAGAATATCAAGAATCTTAACCCTGGTATGCATAGTGTTCATTCATGGACTCCTTTCGTCTATGAAGTCCAAGAATCCCTTTTCCAACTTTAAGTTATGGATTTTCTTTATGATTTCATGATTGGGCTATTCTTGTTCATGTTGATAAATGAAAAATTGAATTTTACTCCATGTTGGGTGACAATTTCTATGTGAGTTTAATTATTATAGATATAGATTCATGTAAACCTATGACTAAACCCTTGAATGATGAAATTAGAATGTGACCATGATGTTTAATTGTTGTACAATGATGTTTACATGTACTATGCCTACAATATGTTTGATTTAATGCCTAAATGAAGGAAAAGTGCCAACCTAGCATGTTGTGATAAAATCCCTATGTATGTACAAGCTTATGCCTATCACATGTTTGATGAAATGCTTCAGTAAATGCATTATGGTGATTATTATGTATTCAAGCAAGTCATGCTTTGTCAGTTTCCTTCTATTGAGTCCTGGGGGTACTTGTACCTGAATTATTAGCTGTGTGCCTAGAGCTATGTCATGTTTTCACGATACTCTCAGTCAAGCTGGGATCCTTAGACTTCAGACAGTCTTATGACTCAGGAAATCTCCATGATCTTATGAACTCAGTCAGTTGTAAAATATCAGTAGTATTTCATCAGTCAACGGAAGTCAGTAAATTAGTCAATGTTTAATTTCGGAAAATCATGTTCAGTGTATATTTAGATGGGAGAAGAAATTAGCACCGAGAGAACCCAAAGGTGGGAACTCACCTGTTATATGAGGGTGTAATTCTTAGAAACAATCCTTGCATTCCAGAACAATGTATCCAGCATAGGTTGAGACATCATAACCTGATATATGAGGGTAGATGAGGTGGCTTAACCTGCTATATGAGGGTTTCCACTGTTCTCACTAGAGTAACCTGTTATATTAGGGTCACTCACATGTTATCCTTACCAATGGTATGGTATTGATACCCTTCTAATCAGGGCACAAATTGGACCCAAATTCAGCTATAATGCGTTATTTGGGGCATGTCGGTTAGATGACTACTTCCCATAGTTTTGGTATCAGTATCAGTTAAGAACTCAGATAGTTTTTTAGATTTCAGGACTTTTAGATATAGTCAATTTAGATACAGTACGGAACTCAGCTAGTTCTTTCAGATTTAGGATTGTCAGATACAGTCACTCATGTTATCAATTATATCAGTTATCAGTATGTCATGTTATCAGTATTCAGATTCAGTAATCATGCTATCACAGTATAAGTGTTAGTTTTTATGTCTCATGCATGTACTCTCACGCTCATGCTAGTCAGTCTAGTATTATATTTGTTCATGCATATGAACCCCATGCATTCAGCTTACCTCACATTCATACCAGTACATTCAAAGTACTTACGCATTTGCGCTATGGTGTCTTATCCCATAGGTTCAGAGACACGAGTTCTAGAGCATCAGTAGATTCCAGTCTCAGTAGTTAGAGTTAGAAGTGAGTCCTCATCTTTTGAGGACACGATTATTATTTCATTAGCTCGTTAATTAGTTTATTAGTTGGAGTTAGTTGGGGGATATTTCCCATCAACTCCTTATTCAGAAAGTCATGTTTAGTGGCTTTTCAAACTATAGTATGTTCAGGTATCTTATTTCAATTTTGTTTTGGGTATTTATACCCCAACCATATGTTGTGATTTATCAGATCTTTTGTTACAGTTTTGAACCTTATGGCCTTTCAGTTCATGTTTCCACATTATAATGTATGTATGCAGTATATAGGTGTAGATATAAGTCATGGGTTAGCTTATGGTCCTTTGGGGTCATGAGCACCGTGTAACGTTTTGGGTACCAGATTCACAGCATTACACCGATTATGCTCTTTCAAATTTAGAGACCCTAGCACCTTGCTTCTTCAACTCCTATTTATATATTTCATAGTCAGACTGAGCTACATATAAATGGTGAGTGGTGGAGGATTCTCCAATCCCCTGGGATAGTCCTGGAGCATGTTCCCTGGTAAAAGAAATTCTATCAAAGAACTATGGGAACTTTACTGGGTCTTTGTCCATAGAAATACTCCATTCTAGGTTTAACTTAGACCTTTGGAGGTTCTTCTAATACTGGTAGTGGCTTTCCAGAAGCAAGGCTCCAGATTCATCTAAGTTTCCTATTTTATAGTAGAGCACCTGTATGTAGGATACTTCAGACCATCTTTTAATATTTTCAAAGAAAAACGTATGCCAGATTAACAAGAAAAACATATGTGGCATGGCTATAGAAAATTCTGGGGTGAAAATAGGTGTGAAAAAAGTTGGGTTTCTCTAGGTAGTTGTTCTCAGGTATGGTGATCACGGAGCAACTACCATGATCATGGTACTGTGGGTGTAGACATTAGGACCACGATCACGACAACTGAGACCGCAGCCAATAGTTTTTCCATTACTCAAGAGGTATTAACTTAACACCAAATTTGTCTTATAACTAGCTGTACAACATCATGATCAGATAAAATAACCCTAGATAACAAGACTATAGCCCCAAAAATTGAAGGAATTCATGTTGCAATCATTTGGACAATGAATAGACACTTCTTGCATATGTTAATTATAGCCAGCTTAGGTTAAAATATGGGTATTCAAGATTTCCCCAAAAGGCGTGCAAGCCCTCTATAACTGCTAACTACCGTGATAATTATAAAAGCATAGTTTTGGCATTATAACACTATTTCAAGCTCATTTATAGCTACATGTCCTAAGTCTACAATAACAATGAATGAAAGGGAGTTTGAGACTACATACCAGGTAGCTGATGCAAGAAGTTTGAGATGACACCTTCGATACTTTTGAGAGACCCCAATTTTGAGGGAAATTATAAGTAAATATGAAAGGGAGACTGGCATTCGAATGTTATTTTTAGTCTGAGTTAACCATAATCGCAGTCTAAGTTACGCGATCGTAATTACATAGTCTCTGTGATTGCGGAGGCTTAAATTACGGTCGCGGTATCTGAGACTAGGTATCTGGTGTTCATGTATGTCCTGCTTAGTCCATTTGCCAAATTCACATACCCCTTCTTTCAAACTTCAAACAAAATTCCCTTAATCACCAATATTTTATAGATTATGCATGCATACGAACAACATAAATCAAAATCTACCCTAGCATTCATAAATAAAAAGGATACTGGATCACTTTTTGTGGCATGATGGGTAACCTCCCATCTAGTGCTCGGTTTAATGTCTTAGAAAGATGCCTCTAATAATATTTTTTGTGTTCTAATTAGAGTATTTGAATTTCCATCCCATGTTTCATTCGTTATTCAGTGTACGACAGAGGGACAAAAGATTTAAATCTCCTAAGATAACACTGGGAAGACATAGAGAGATGACAAGAAAGTTTTAATCTCCCCATTTTGAAAATTTGAACCTTTTACCCAACTTCACATCAAATTTTTGGATTGGTTCTGTAGGTAAAAGCATGGTCATTACTTGGCCGTTCCTTGTACTTTGAAAGTTGAGTTTCTTGGCCATTGATGTGGAGGGCTCCATATGCTCCGTTGAAATGTCAAATTCAACAATATAAGGGAGGATTTCATTCTCTCCAAGGCTCATCATTATCTTGGCTATATAGACTTTCATCTAATCCAACAAGCATAATGTTGAAAATTGGTTAGAATGGGGTCTTTCCTTTACGTTGGGACTCACATCCAACGAAACGTACTCACCCTGAAATGGGCTAGAGTCATAGTGAGCATAATGCATTGTTTATTCTTTTGACTCTATACTCACTTCCTTTATTATGGCTTCTTCTCCCTCGTATGAGTCGGGTGATTGGGAAGTCATTGAGGAATCTTCACTACCAAGCTCATCATCGTAGCTTGGTTTCTCTTCTTGATAACACTCCTCTTGAGTATTGTGAAAGGTAGTGATAGTTTCAAGATTTACTTCTTTTCCCAATAGCTCTTTCTTGACTTTTGTCCATTCATTGTGCATGTTTTCCATTTCTCCCCTGTTGCATCTACCCGATCCAAGATGGCTAGTAACCTCGGGTCACAGCTACTAGACTCAGTGCATTTTTCTTATGGTTTCTCATCATATAAAGTAATAAAACCATAGAAAGAACTACCAATTTGATTAGTATAATAGGGGGAGGAGGTATTTGGACACTCATCCCAATGTCCTTACATACAGACACATATGGGTAAACCATACTCCAAATTAGATGGAGATGGTAAGTTCTCTCCCCGAGGAGTATACTTACAATCTCTCCTAAAGTGTGGTCTGTAATAGTATGAACATGGGGGTCACGATATGACATCCAATCATTAAACACATATTTATTAGAAGATGACATCAAGAGAAGTAAAAATTAAATAAAATCTACCTACAAAGAAAAATCACAAACAAGTATATACAATCTTGAATTCAAGCAAGTAACTAAAGTTCCAAACTAACTTAATATGCCAAATTATCTCCGGCAACGGTGCCATTTCTGATAACGCTCAACTTAGACGTTAATTTGAGTGCAAGGTGATCGTCGTTAATATATTTACCCAACTTTGGAGTCGGCTTCAAAAACATAAGGAACAATATGAGTGGCGATCAAATTAATTAGAAATGATAGTTATGAGTTAAATTCAAACAAAGAGTACAAAAAGGTAAAAATGGGGGAGTTGGGTTCCTACACTAATTTTTTTTTTTTCGGATTTTCTAGTATAAATTCAGGGCTACAAATAATTAGAGTTTTAACAATTATTCTTGGATTTTGGGATTATGCATTACTAAGGGAGTGATATGTGGGAGCTAGTTATCAACATCACTTTAATAATTCAAATATGGGTAGGTTTGGTTATAGATTTTGGTTCTAGTCTTTCAACAAAACACCAAACTTTCATCCATTGATCCTTTTGAATACCTAATGGATGTGTTCAAAAATTGGAAACCACGACCTTAATCAAGGCATACCTATTTCTAGGATGACACCCAAAAGCATAGTCAACCTCACTTTCACCCTTATTTCTAAGATAGTGAGAATTTAGCAAACTACATACGTAATTTTCTATCATTGATTTGGTTTCCACATCCCTTTTTTGAGGATGATATGGATTCCTAAAGTTCACCCAAAACCCTTCCTTCTAAGATAACCTTGAACTTTCTAGATCTTGGAACTTCCGTCCATCAAGCCCATGTGGGTATTTGGAGCTTTCGCCCATCAAATCCCAACCAAATAAGCATAGAAATGATAAAACTCATAAATAAAAACTACCAAATAGATGCTAACAATAACAACCAATATACACATAACCCCAAGAGGGAGATTTAGCTACACATAAGGTAAATAAACATAAATATACCCATAATCTCCATTGATTTGATTTGTTGAAGATTTAAATGAATGTTACTTCAAACTTGCTTCTCCCACAATATGAACAAAGAAAATGGGCAGATCTTCCACTTAGAAAGTCTCCAATTGATTCTTCACCCAAAATTTATACAGTGTTTTTTTCTCCAAAAATGGAGGCAATAAACCCTAAGCTAAACTAGAGGAATGGGGAAGAAGGGATATGATGATGGATTCATAGGATTTGAGTTCTTTTTGTTCAAATTGGAATCAGCATATGCAATTATAGTTTTTACCTTAGGCTGAACATTTTTGCCAAGCCGCGATTACGCAAGTCTGGCTGTGAACGTGACTACATCCGTGAATTAATTCCACAGTCGCGGTTGATTGACCATCTTGAATGAACATGACCACAGCCTATGGACCGCGACCACGGCCCATGGACCGAGACGCAGCCCATGGACCTCGATCGCGACCCATGGTCCACGACTGCTGTAACTGAGGCTAAGTCACTACAGGTCTTCAACTGCACTTTTCTACTTTCTTTTGATTATTTTATGCTCAGTTCCACATCTTTTAATCTACTCAATTGAATGCCTGTAAAATGTGGATATTAGTGCATTTAATCACAACTATGTATCATTTATTTATTCAAAATAAGGTAATTCACCTAAATAATAAGTGTGAATAAGTGGTAAAATCACCACTCATCACCATTCAAAATAGATATCCATCTAAAACAAATTGAACTCTATATAAGTGAAAAAGGTAATCACCATCTTTATAACTTCTATTCCAGATACTGGAGCAAAAGTCTCATTATACTCTATTCCTTCTTCATGTTTGTATCCCCGTACCACGAGTCTTTCCTTGTTTCTAGTCACTATCCCCTGATTACCTTAATTGTTTTTGAACACTCATCTAGTAACTCTAATAATTTTGTCTACAAGTTTTTGGACCAACTTCCACACCTTACTTCTTTTAAATGGTTTTAGTTCTTCTTGCATTACCAAAATCCAATCTACATCGAAGAGTGCATCCTTGATATTTTTTAGCTTTACTAGTAATAAGTAGGATAAGAATGAACACATCTTCCTTAGCTTGGATTTAGTCTGTATTTTTTAGTACATAGCGGAGATGATATTTTCAACTAGATGTGACTTTTATGCTTCCATTTTTAACAAGATAAGGTTTTGAGGGGCATGGTTCATCAAGATTATAGGGAATATTTCTTACAAGATAAGTTCCCTTTGAGGCTGGCAACTTTTCTATTTTTGGGGGAGTTTGTTCAATAGCTGTGGTGTAACAACATAGTTGTGAATTTTACCTTTTTATGTGTTTTGGCTATTTTTCACTTTCTTGTAGTTGCTATATTCCATTTTTAATTTGTGGGGTTGGTTGGAATGGTCCTTGATGCATTTAGGAGTTATTTGAGTGAGTTTGAGACTTAAGATACATTTAAAGCCATGGGTATGACTTTGGTCAGTATTTTATGTTTCGATCATTAGATGGTGATTTGGACAATTCCGTTAGATTCAAAATGCCTATTTTGTATTAGTAGCATAGTTAGTTCAGGTCCATAACTTTCTATTTCGTATTTTGACCGTTTTGACAAAAATAATTACAATAATCTTAAAGGGGTCTGGATGGATAAATTATTGTAAACAATATCTTTTTGAAAATTCAATAGTGCCATTGAGTTTGGATCATTGAAAATAGTCTAACAACATATCTAGTTTATTTTTGCAAGGTCCTGATCAAATCTCGATGGTCCAATTAAGACTATTTTTCTAAGTACCAAAGTTGCAGTTTCTGGTGCAACACAAAAGCCTTTTTCTTGTTTACAAGACTCTGGTGGCATTCACCAATAAGGAACTAATTTTTTATAGCGAATGTGATGACAAACATAGTTTGTCCTTATTGTTCACTGCAAGCAAAGAGTAATGACATATTTTTGAAGGGTTGTATGGTCCGGGTCTGGGTCGACCTTCATTGCAATCACAATGGTCCGACTATGATCACTGAACTTAGTTCAGGTAACCTTTTCATTTGTAGCTAAGATCTCATGTTTACAAAGGGTATTTTTATACATGGAGAGTTTAAAACCGTTTCCCGACTAAAACCCTAATTTCTCTATTTTTGGACTTTGAGAGCTTGATTGGTGGCAAGTTTAGGGATATTTTCATCAAAAATTTATGTGGCTAATTTTAAAATTTGTATAGTTAATTTTTAAATATTTATTTTATCAATATCCATCGATTTACCTACAAGTACACCTTCAAAATTATGATTTCAAACTCGAACTTGGGGATTTTCTTACTAAACTATAAATTATTTATTGTTCAAACTGGAAGGTTTTTTTGACATTGTTTTTACATGGGCTTTTAGATTTATCCTCCTCTTGATAGGAGGAACATATTATCAAAGTAAAATTCTAGATTTACCCCTTTTTATTTCAAGCCTATTTTTCAAACTATTTTTGGATCCAAATTAAATAACCGATATGGGTATCATTAGTTTTCTTTTGATATGTAGATTACATTTTTGATAGATTTTGTTTATATTGAGAGTACTCATGAAGGAAAGGCTCCATGTTGAAGGGTCTAGGCTTGGATTTTGGCTCTTTGACATAGGTTATGGCTTAACTTTCTTTAGATTGAGTTGGGTAGTTAATTATTCATGTAAAGCATGGTATAAGCTGAAAAATTAGTTGTCGAAATTGTATTTTCTGATTAATATTGTTATCGGGTTGCCCTTGTGGTGTATTATTTATTTACTTTTGTTTCCTAGAGAGAATATACTTGTTGTGATGCTCGAGTGGGGGCTTTATTTGATATCGTAGGCCTTGTTTGTGCATTAATTAGCCTTATATTTATTGTGATTCCCATTTAGGGGATAAAATGACATTTTAGGCCTTATTAGAGCATTATTTACATCTATTATTATAGTAATGCCCGAATGAGGGGTTTGAAATCATATTCTTGTTCTCTTACATAACTATTTATTCTTGTGGTGTCGTGTAAGGGCTTATATCATGAGTTATTGACATATTGAGTTGATTTTGATATTATTTATACCTGTATTAAGTTGATTATCATCTTCACACAGGATTTTTATAATTATTACGTCCTCATTTCATCTATTAATATTCATGAGATTTGTATAACTAAGAAGTAATGATTTTGATAGAAAATGAAATATGTTTCAAAAAGCCATGACTGGGAATATGCCGACAAGGTGATTGATACTTGAGATTTGAGATTGTGATAGTATACGTTCCTATCCTAGAAGAGAGTAGGCTCAAAAAGAGTATATGATGCTTGAGATTGATATTGTGAAGGTATTTTGTCCTATCCTAGATGTAAGTAGGCTCAAAAACCATCTATGAGAACTATGCGATGGTACATATCATTATTATTCCATCATCATTGCATTACATTGCATCATTTGTACTTTTACTTATATTTTATTGCCATGTACTTCATTTTTTTTAATGAATTCGTGTGTAGTTGTTCCTTTGAGATGCATATTGTAGAATTTTTAGCGAATAAAATGTGAGCTCTCATTTGAGAACTTTTTCGTCTGCAGATGGAAGTGGATCATAGTATCTTTTACTTGTTTAGTCTTCTACTATGCTTAATCGGCCTATGATACCTACTGAGTACAAGTGGACTGTACTAATTCCTACTTGTGTGTCCTTTTTGGTATAGATCATAGTATGAGTATGACTTGCAAAGGCTAATTTATACATTTGAGAAAACTATATTGTAGATCTGGTGAGCTTCCCATCTTAAGCATAGTTCCAGCCTCATTCTATCTTTATGTCTATATTTATTATCAAAGATAGACTTATGGATTTCATATTTATATTAGATGCTCTTCACACTTATGACACTAGATTTTAGGTATTTATGTATATTGTTTGGATATTTATGTTATTTATATATTATGGATGGAATTTACTCTAAAATCCTTGTATTTACTCATTTTTTTCATATGATGATTTTTCCTTCCTTTTTAGAGTTTTGGCTTACCAACCAAGGCTGGGTCAAGGTAAGTTCCATTGTGACCTCAAATTTTGGGTCATGACAAATTGGTATCAGAGCAGTAGGTTTATCAATCTCATAAGTGTAAGAGTAAGAAGTCTAGTAGAGTCTCACGAGTTGATATATTATGTTCTGTATCTATATTCAAGAGGCTATAGGACATTTTTAGGAAAAACTTCTCTAAATTGATTCCTTATTATGTGGGTTGGCATAAAAAATCTTCTAAGCTTGTATTCCACTCTTTTATGCATAGATGGTGAGGACTAGATCCAGGGAATATTGATCCTGTACCCACTATTGGATACCTAGTCAAGAAGTGAGGTAAGGGTTGTGGCCAAGCTAGAGGTAAAGGTATGTCATGAGGAGCTACTCCAACCAGAGAATGAGATAGAGTGGCCTCTCCCAATCTTGAGAGTTATTATGATGAGGATATTCAAATAGAGGATATAGGACTATCTCAGGCCCCTTAGTTGAGTTACTACCCAATGTTAAATAGGAGTTGTTGATTCATCCATTAGGTTTTACGGATGGCATTCCCCAAATAGGTATTCTATTGAGTGTATCAGGTATTTCTTATGCCCTAGGAGATATTTAACTGCTAGGACAAGCTCTTACTTTTGGTTTTCAGTCTCAAAGGGTACAACATCTATTGTGGTACCCCTTTGTATTGATATTTTAACTTCTAGGCTTATTGTTTCACCTATTTCTTTGGGTCCTATAATGTCTTTTAATGATCAAAAGAAGTTTGAAAGATTCATTTTCTTGGGTCCTCCCAAGTTTAGTAATGCCATTGAAGAAGACGCTTATGAGATTTTGCTCGACCGTCAGGAGAGGTTGCATAACCTTGAATCCCTTGAGTCCTATAATATTGCCTATATGACTTATCAGTTGAATAAATTAGCCAAACATTGGTGGAGGTCTTTTACTAGTTGTAGGCTATTGGGTTTACCTACTATGATATGGACCTAGTTTTATGAAGCCTTTTGGGGAGGGTTTATGCCCTACAGTTTAAGGGATTAAATGGAAGATGATTTTTATCACCTGGAATAGGGCTCTATGACTATTGCAAAGTATGATTCATGGTTTCATGTACTATCCATATATGCCACTACTAGTATCTCCATCAAGTCATAGAGGATCAGATAGTTTATTAAGGGTTTGGTAGGTTATTATTAGTAGGCTATAAATCAGATAGTGGTGTCAGGAGCTTTTTTCAAGAGTATCATAGAGAATGCTATGTTGATCAAGTTGATTCATCAAGATACCCAAGGTGATAATGGTGCTTAGAAGATATACCAAAAAGGTAAGTCTAGTTGGAATGCGGCGCACTGTAGGGATTTCTATGATAGATACACTTATAATTATCACGGTAGACCAGTTCAAGCACCTTTATAGGGTTCAAAAAGCAGGCTTGTGGTTTATGATGCTTCTGGCTTCCAAAGGTTAGGTCATGCAAGTAAAGGCTTCAATTTTGGTTCATTAGGTCTAGGAGGCCATTTTGGCTCTTTGGGCCCTCGCATTGTGGGTTTGGTAAAAGGGTGTGTTATACGTATGTAAAGACTAGTCATTATATGATAGAGTGTCCTCGGTGATCTTTGGGTCTAGCCCAGTTGGGTTCTTAGATTGAACTTGTCCTACTCCTATTTCTGCAATTAAAAGGTTTGTAAAGTGTCAAGAATTATTCCAGATATGCCTGAGGAATATCCTAGGGAGCTCATGGTAGGGATCAAGAGGTTACATAGTCTGGTAGTGGGTGTAATTAGTGCTATGCTATACCTGGGAGACCAAAGGCAAAGGCTTCTGATGTAGTTATGACATATATCATCTCAGTATACCATTATTCTACTTATGAGTTATTTGAACCTGGGTATATATTCTCATATGTGTGCACATACTTATCTACTATTTTTGATGTTGCATGCGAGTTCCTTGCTATGCCTATTCGTGTTTCCATCCTAGTAGGTGATTTATTAATAGTGGATTGGATATACTGATCATGTGTAGTGACCTTTGCAGGATGTGAGAGTTGGGTAGACTTGATAATCCTAAAAATGAATTGATTTGTTATTATCTTAGGTATGGATTGGTTAGCTTCCTATCATATGATTTTGTATTTCTTTGCCAAGACCATAACTTTAGCTACTTTGGGTGTGCTAAGGTAAGCGCATAAGGGTGCTTAGTTTGGGTCCAAAGCGAGTTATATATTTTCTATGAGCTCATTGCATTATAGAAAGGGGTGTCAATATTACATAGCCTATGTTTGTGATACTAATGTTGTTTAACCTCCTACTTTGGATTCTATCTGAGTTGTTAGAGAGTTTTAGGATATGTTTCCCTCAAACTTACCTGGTATGCCTCTAGACTGGGATGTTGATTTTTCTATTGATGTTGAACTAAGCACCAATACATTTATATTCTTTCTTATAAGATGGCCCTAACAGAGTTGAAGGAACTAAAGGAGCAATTTCAAGATATGTTGGGTAGGGATTTATTAGACCTAATATGTCTCTTTGGGGAGCTCCTATCTTTTTTGTGAAGAAAAAGAATGGATATGTGTGCATGTGTATTAGGCTACAATGATTGGGGATAGGGACCCTAACCCTATAGATAGAGTACTCATTAGGGGTCGAGGCCAACATAAAGGTTGAGGCCAAGCTAGAGTTGCAGCACCAGCTACTGGTCAGGGTAGAGAGACTTCCCCAGACCCTATTATTGCTCTTGAGCTTGAGGTAGCTATATAGGTATAACCACCCAAATAATAAGTGGTCCATGGGTAGCCCAGCACCTACCTGGGTTTATTTATTAGTTTTCAAGGATGCTTTGGTTCAACTATTAGGATAGTAGGTGGTACATAGATAATATAGGATCAAATAACAACCTAGGATGATATTGATTTAGGAGCTCATCCAGCAACTGCAACTCCTAGAGTAGAGGTTCCCCTTGCACCAGTAGTTCCACAATTGACAGTAACCCATCCAATTATAACTATGGAGAATTAGAAGATATTAGGATGATTTCTGAGATTAGATCCATCAAAATTCTTAAGGGCCCTGAAAAGGATGCATTTGAGTTTCTAACCATTAATAAGGAGAGGCTCCATAATTTTGGCTTGGTAGAGGCTCGTGGTGTGGTCTACACCACTTTTTATTTTGATATGAAAGCTAGAACTGAGTAGGCACAGAAAGAGTATATGATGCTTGAGATTGATATTGTGAAGGTATTTTGTCCTATCCTAGATATGAGTAGGCTCAAAAAGCATCTATGAGAACTATGTGATGGTCCATATCATTATTATTCCATCATCATTGCATTACATTGTATTATTTGTACTTTTACTTATATTTTATTGCCATGTACTTAGATTTTTTTTTATAAATTCAGTAGTTATTCCTTTTAGATGCATATTGTAGAATTTTTAGCGAAGACAATGTGAGCTATCATTTGAGAACTTTTCTGTCTGTAGGTGGAAGTGGATCATAGTATCTTTTACTTGTTTAACCTTCTACTATGCTTAATCAACCTATGATACCTATGACTTGCAAAGGCTAATTTATACATTTGAGAAATCTATATTGGAGATCTAGCGAGCTTCCATCTTAAGCATAGTTCCAGCCTCCTTCTATCTTTATGTCTATATTTATTATCAAAGATAGACTTATGTATTTCATATTTATATTAGATGCTCTTCACACTTACGACACCAGATTTTGGGGATTTATGTATATTGTTTGGATATTTATGTTATTTATATATTATGGATGGAATCAACTCTAAAAGCCTTGTATTTACTTATTTTCTTCATATGATGATTTTTCCTTCCTTTTTGGAGTTTTGGATTACCAACTAAGGCTGGGTCAAGGTAGGTTCCATCATGACCTCAAATTTTGGGTCATGAAAAATTGATATCAGAGCATTATATTTATTAATCGCATAAGTGTAAGAGTAGGATGTTAATGTGTTGGCTATGTGCTGGCTAATAATGACACATTTTATGTCATAGACTCAGTTTTTGAGGATTTTTTGGGTAAGTATATTAATGTGCTGGCTAATAACGACACATTTTACGTTTAACTATGAAAATCATAAGTTTTCAAGCATCCTTTGGTAGTTTTAATGTATTTTTATGTTTAGTTTCAAGAAAATTACCCAAGGACCAAAATGAATGAATCTGGGTTAAGGATGCTAAGTGGCGGTTCACTTGATAAACCGCCAAGAGAGTGATGGTGTAATGACTCTATTTTGGTGATTTATGTGAAACACTCATTTCGGCAATTTGGCCAATTTACCCCCTCCCCCATGGTTGCTTTTTAGCATTTCTGGGGTGTGGGAGTGATTAGCACGGGTTCTGGTGCAGTTTGAGGTAATTTATATGATATTGTGAGTTTTGGTGGCTTGAAAATCTTTATAGTTTACTTCGATCTACATTTATTGTTCTATGCATCGAATGTAAAATATACTACGCTAGCAGATCTGGAATGTCGATATTAGGGTAGTAACATGGTTGGTACGATTTTATGGATTTTATATCTTATTACGACTCTCGATTTAAAAAGTTGTGAAATTAGGTTTCGGGGTCAACTTTGCAAAACCAACATTTTTTTGAAAATATGATAACGCCATTGAGTCCAGAGAATCAAATTTGATAGGTTAGAATAGTTCATTTGTGTTTACGGGATTCTAAATAAATCTCGAGGGGTTTGCGGATTTTCCAAGGCTCCATTTGGTGCACTCACGAAAGCGACACTTTGGTCTCTTATGCAGCTTAGCAGATCATACTAAATGTCGCATACACGACATCTTGGTCGCGATTGCAAGCCCCTTTTAAGCAAAGACAGGTTTGCATATGTGATAGCTGCCCTCAAGCACGGTATCACGTATGCGACACTTGGTCACAAAAGAAGTAGTCACTTAAGCAACCCAATGATTGCATATGCGATGTCTGGGTCCTTTAGATACCCATGCTTCACCATTTTTCACTATTTTTGAGACTTGGAGCTTAAGGTTCAGTGATTTTGAACAATTTTCTCCATTTCTAAGCTTGGGTATGCTCCAAAACACCTATTTCAACAACTTTCCTTCAATTTCTTCACTTAATTCTTGTTTGAGCACGGATTTTAAAGTGGAAAATTGGAGATTTTGGCTCAAAATGCCTAAAAATTATTTTTTTTTATTTAAACCCTAATTTCAATCCATTTTTATTTGGATCAGTTTCTAATATTATAATTATGACTTTTCTCTCAAATTCATCTTCAAAACAACTTCACATTCTTGAGTTTTAAAATAGGTTTTGGGGGGGGGGGGTTTCAGTAAAGCTTGAAAAATGATTTTTTGTTGATTTGGAACTCATTTTTAACTCATTTTTGCTTGGATTTTAGTTGTAGACTTCTAAGAGTATGGATAACATGTTTCAAAAATAAAAATACGATTTTACCCTTCTTTTTTGAAAATCCATTTCAGGGGTCCATTTTGACCCAGACATAATAATAAGCAATATGGGTATTATTGGCTTTCTTTTTACGTGTAGATTCTATATTTTTCTATCTTAGTGGATTTCGAGTCCATTATTGGAGTAAGGCTTCACATTGAAGGCTTGCATACCAGTTTTCAACGTTCAAAGTAGATTATATCTTAGCTTTCTTCAGATTGGGTTTGATAGTTAATGTCAATACAAAATCATATTAAGGGTGTGAAAACTAATCATAAGATTAACTATATTATTGTTTTGTACTTGTGCGGATGGCTATATTTTAATGTTATCAGGCCATTTTGGAATATTATTTGCTATGTGTGATCATGTGGGGTCCTATATGATATTATTGGCCTATGTACATGGAAATTTATTGTAATCTTGTTTGATAAAAAATCCTAATGTGGTACCAATGGTGAGTTTTTGATGTATTTCATTCTATTAGCACATGGATCATGTTTGATTCTTCGATGATTGGATAAATGAGTGGATTTTGGTTCACTTGGTTGGTATGTTGGTAAGATATAGAATTTCTCATTATGGTTGGTTGTGATCATTACATTCTCATATCATATTCACTTATGAAACATTGGTACCATCGTGGAAATACTAGAAATACTGGCTTTTTCGATAGAAAATGTGACATCTTTAAAACCCTTTATCAATGGATAAGTCAGAGAGGAGTTATGGCTATTGGTATTGGATATTGGTTGTATACGGGTTGACAACACCCCCATGGGTCCTACGTCATGAAGCTTTAGCTCCATAGGTGTATACGGAGGTTGTATGACAACCTTAGGAATCATCATCATCATCATCTCCATTACATTGTATTTACTTTGTACTCTTCTGTGATATATTATTTTACTTGATGTGATACCTGTCTATGTGTATTTCTTCCTTCATATTCATATGTGTGATATCTACATAATTGTATATCTCTCTTGTATTTTTATGGTGTATGTGAATATTATAGAACTGTTAGTGGAGACGATATGTGCTACTATTAAAATATTTTCTCATTGCATATGATATGCCCTTAGTGCGTATTTTGTATGCTTGATTTTCTACTTTGCTCATCCAGCCTATGATACCTACTAAGTACAAGTGGACTATACTCACCCCTAATATGCCCTTTTGGAGCATATACAAATTCGAGTGCGCCTCACGGTGGTTGATTCAAGAGATATTTTGAGCTTTTTGAGGTAGTGGTTGATTTCATGTGCCTGGGGTTGACAACTGACTTTCCTTATTTAGACTATGTCTTTATTTGTATTTGGAGACAAAGTTGTTCCTATTTGTAAACCTTATGTATTTTGATCTCGAGTTACACTAGTTATGTTTTTACACTATGACACCACGTTTCATGGATTTAGTTGGTATCTTGTACTAGTTGTACTATTTATGTTCTTAATAAGTTATTTACGAGGGTTGTTACTCATATAGAAGATTAGAAAGAAGAGTTAGTTCGCGAGGTTCACCAGCTTGCTAGATTAGGAGTTCAATTGGTTGATTCATCCAAAGGTAATATCTTGGTTTAAAACTGTTCAAAATCTTTATTAATATCTTAGGTCAAAGAAAAGCAAGATAGTGATCCTATTATGTTTAAGCTGAAAGAAGAGGTCCAGAGTCAAAAGGTTGAGGTTTTGTCCCAAATGGGGATGGTGTTCTTCATTATCAGGGAATACTATGTGTTCTAGATGTGGATGACTTGAGATAGTGGATGCGAAAAAAATCTCACAGCTCTCGGTATTCTAATTACCCAAGAATTAGTAAGATGTACCATGATTTATTAGAAGTCTATTGGTGGAATGGCATGAAGAAGAATATCACATAAGTTATGGCTAACTGTCCAAATTGCCAGCAGGTTAAGGTTAAGCCCCAGAGAACTAGTGGTAAGCTTCAAGATATCAGTATTTAAACTTTGAAGTAGGAAGTGGTGAATATTTACTTCATTATAGGGTTTCCACATACATGCCGACAACATGATTCAATTTGGGTTATCGTAGATCGAATGACTAAGCCTATTTCTTACAGTTAACACTTCAATTTAGTTGAGGATTATTCTGGACTCTACCTTAGAGAGTTGGAGAAATTAGACCAAAAGTGATTTAAACATGTATTAGGGCAACAAGTAACTCCTAGCTCATAGCTAAATTAAAATCTCCCTTATCGATTGATATCTTATGAAGAATCTATTATAGTCAATTCCCAACGAGTATAACTCCTATATTCTAAAGTTTTATTGATCTCAAGACCCTTCAAATGATATATATTTTAATTATCTTTCCAATGCATCTAATTTCCCATTAATTTGGAATCAAAGTAAAAGTTATGGTCATTTTACTAAAGCTCTATCAAAGCTATCAATGATAGGTCATCAGGAGGTCTGACGGGTTGTTAGGAGACTCGAAGGGTAGTTAGGCGACCCCACAGTTCATGGGCAGACTCTTATTCAGTATATGGGTAAGAAAAAATCAAGTCCTAGGTGATTAATCAGAGCCACAACCTATGGAAAGACCCTGCGAATCATCACATGAGTTGTCAAGACTAATTCTAGCAACATTTTACATGATTTTAAAAAGATTTTTTTATCTTTTCTCACTCTTTTAATACCAAAACTAGGTATTTTAAGATATTCAAAGGCTATTTATAATGTTTAATAATACCCTAATCCTCTTAATCACTTACAAATATTCGACACTTAGTCAGAAATTGGAACGGAGGTGAAGTTCTCCCAAAAAACAAAACGTAGGGTTTTTACCTTCAGGCCTTTAAGAAATTCTCCAAGGGCTCCATCTTTAGTTATGTGGAATTTCATCAATGGGTTCCTTTTTACCCATTAAGTCCCAAAGTTAACTCAAATCCTTAGTTTAATTCAAAGTTAACTCAAATCCTTAGTTTAATTCCTTACTTAGAGTCTATGGTTCATGGATATTATGAAGTCCTTGGTTATTCAGCCCCTTGGTTTCATTGAGATATAAACTAGAGTTCGCCATGAATTTCAGTATCATTGCATATTTACGATTGAAATCATTCATTATACTATGTAATCCATGATTCTCAAATTTGAGATATAAAATTCCTTATTTTGTTCAGTTTATGAGAATTGACATAGTAGTTGCATTCTTTAGATATGGCAGGTTATGAACACCCGATTACCTAGGATTTTATACATATATTTATGAATATCCAATCCTTTAGTTTTCATGATCTTAATGCTTTCTAATAATGTACTTATTTTGATTTTTCAAAATATTAATATTATTGAGAATTCAAATTATTAGTTTTTATTCAATCGGGAGTAGTATCTAGCACCAAGCGGATACAAGCTTAAAGGCTCACTCATTACTTAGATTGAGACATTTAGTATAGGTCCCTAAGTCCCAGAACTATGACTTTATCATAAGTTCTAAAGGGTCACCCATTAAACCAGGATTAATATCTTAGTCCTTATGAGCATTAATTTTGTATATCCACATCAATCAATGTTCGTACCCAAGCAAAGAACCGATTACATATCCAGATAGGGTTAAAAATTCGACCTTATTTAGCTTAGATGGGTTAGGTCAATTAACACTAAATCCCACAGTCTGCAGTTCATATTCAAATGGTAACATCACCTAATGTACAATTATCCAGCATGTCATACATCACTTGTTTATTACTTGGTCTTGCTTTAGGTTATAATGTTACATGCATTACATTCAGCCTATGCCAGTTTTTTCCTATCTTACATACTCAAGAAATCCAAAGTACTGATTGCATACTTTAATTAGTGCTATATTATTTTATAATATAGGTTCTGACATTCAACATTCGGGTTGAGACTGAGCCTCACATAGTAAGTGAAGGCTAAGTGGGAATAAAGGTGTCATTGATCTTTGAAATGTTCTACATTAAGACCTGTGGATCCTAATGTGACAATCCTGTAAATTGCCCACTACTGTGTCATAACAACACCATATTTTATTTGAGCTTAAATCTACGTCTAAATTTTGGTCTGCTGATGGAGGAGGTAATATTGATTGTGAGTGGGATTCCCACTTCGTGCACTATCCTGTGGGTTGATTGTTCTTCAGCCATAATAGTAGAAATAAATTCATACTGTTGAACTTGTATTATGTGATAGAGAAGTACTGGTTCTCTCCTTAACTAATGTAAATATCACTGAGGTTTAAGATATGGGTCAACCAAATCCCTTTTCCTTGCCAGATTACTTGAGATTTAGGCCTGTACTTACAAGTTTAGTAACTAAGATCAAGTTGTTAGCACTTATATAACAAAATAGCATAACTAATAATCACACAGTTGTTAGTTTTCAAGTCCCCAACAACTGTATCAAAAACTTGGTGCAATCCTACCCCACATGTAAGTGTATGTGTCCATGCATGTAATAAAGTAGCCCATTTTGAGTCGAATATTGAACCCATAGGGAATTATTTTTAGAAACAATCAAATTCAAGCATCTCTAAGAAGATTAAACAAGTGCTAATCATAACTAAAGAGAGTTTATATTGAGAATTAAAGGGTAACAATAAACAAAACGAGAATAATCCTACTAAGTTGTACAATCTAGTTGGTTTAGTTAATTATCTTGGTTGTTGATTCACGGGGTTGATAGAATAATTAGAGAATGGTCATCCTCAAATAGTTTATCTAATTTAGACCCACAACTACATCACTGAGCAGTGATATGAGAACTAACTAGACGCATTTGTATTTCATCTCCCATTTGAATCAAATGGGGTGAATTAGGTATATTAATATCCTAACAACAAATCCTATATTTTATTCATCTAATGTAAAAGATCTCACTCCATATATCCAATGTCTAATTTTTGTTCCTTCTTTCGGTCTCACAGATAAAGGTTTATCCTAAGGGTTGCGAATCTATAGAATATTAACAACCATGTTGACACCTAATTTTTACCCTCTATGACTAAGTATAGTTCTGAGTTTCTTCAATTTTGAATAAAATTACAATATTTATTTCATCCGAATAAAAGCTTTTCAAAGTATTTATCTAGGTAATTTGGCCATTTTAAGTAACGATTATATATTATCGCGTTCGTATATATGAAATCGTATTATTTTGTAACTTGAATATTTATTTTACAGAATAAGGAATTTTAATCAAGGATTATCTTGAAAATTAATTCAAATGGGAAAAGTCTTGCTTTAAATAGAATTTATTCTGAAAGATAATTTATTTTATAAAATATATATTTAATTTTATTAGATCAAGAAACTCGGGATTAAACAAGGTATTAATTCGTATCAAATTTCAATTTAGTTTAGCCAATATATTAAAATTTGGCCATAATTGAAATCAAATTGGCCACAATTGCAATGCAATTGACCAATTAATTTTCAATTTAGTCAAAATTTAAATAAAATAGGTTAATCCTAATCTAAATAAGGTTTTTTTTAAATAACCCCCAAAATAGCCTAAATCCTAAATCTCCAACTCCAACTCCTTAATTCAACCCACCCAGCAACCCAACATTACAACAATAGCGATCCAACAACACAATCTGCCAGCCCAAAAAAGGACCCAATCCAAGCATTTGCTTTTCTCCTTTCTCGACATCACCCTCACCAGTCGACAACAAAACTCAACGACAACAATAGCTTAAAAAAAATCTTTCCTAACATCGAGTTAGACATCAGTAACAACTTAAGTTGAATAACAACAACAATATCAATGACAACCCGATATTAGTCAATAACCCAGCGATCCAACCTAACTCGATGCATGCTGCTACAACTCTCAAACTCATCCTAGCGACCTGCGGGACCATCTATTGAATGACACATCATCAGTGAATGTTGGAATATCCAATTTCATACATAATTGTATGATTTCAGCTTACCCTCTTAGCCTCCAGGAACGTTATCCTCAATTTAAATTCCCAATTTACCCCTAAGAACCTATTCGTACATTGCTAATCCAGTCTAAACTCGACCCTAACTTGCTTCTATATAAACCCTCCCTACTCCACTATCAAAGAAAGTTTTTTTAGGACGAAAACAAGGGGACTAAAAATTCTTTACTCGATTAGGATTTGGTCTTCGGTTCTCAACCTGGATTTGTGAGAATTTTGGTTTAAATTTTATGTTTTTTCTTGTTGTTCTCGAGTCAAGGAAAGAGGTAAATTCATCATCGACTCAACGTTTTAGTTCACTACCCCAAAACAGGTGAACACGTCTTCATTTTTCTTTCAGTTGACTGTTCTTCATCTTCATCTTTATAGAATTCACTCGTAATCATAATTTTTGGGACAGTTTGTAGTAGAAACTTAGGATTTCATTGTGTTTTTCTTGCGGTTTTGACTATCTAAACTTCACTGTGATTGAGAATGGAATTGGTGCATTCAGTACGGTCTTAGAGGCCATGTTTGAATTTGTATGCTTATTTCTCACTAGTTTGGTCAACTGCTTAGATCATTTATGTTGAAAAAAATATGTTGTTAGGATATCATTGTAATTTACTTGCATATTGTGTGTATTCAATTGTGGAATTGGTTATTGAATCATTGATTTAAGCAAAGTGTTCTCCTTTAAATTTTTCTCTCCTTGAATTCGCATATAATGTTGTCAAGGTTGCTCGTACACTTTGTTTAAGTCTAAAAATAAAATAGGGGCACACCATGGTATAACTGATATCTTTTTGAGTTAAAATATTTTGTGGATGTTAATATCATATGTGTCGATACTACACTTATTTCAGCTTTTTTGTGGTGTTTGCTTTCTTGTTTGGTTTCCGTAAAATGATAAACTACCCCCAAACTTCTCCTTAAATCAAGCATGACTATTGGAAAAATGTGTCTGTTGTTCTTTTAGATTATAGATTCGTGTATGTGCATTAATTATATTTGATATTCCTTTAATTTATTTGTAATTAGCCTTAAGATAAAGCTAGGCTAAATGAAAAACTTGATTCTTAATTGCTTAGATTCTTACATACTATAGGTATATTTTTGGTTTCTTCCGCTTATATAATCAAATAAGATAGAAAGCAGGATGTTTGATTCAACTCAATACTCTACATGAATGCCTAGTTTTCAAGTGTTGATATGTTTTCCATTACAATTGTTGCTACCCCAATTCTGATTGCAACATATTCTAGTGATTTTGTAGTGGAATTCATGTTTGAATCTTATGCCTAAATAGACATCTAAGTAGTAGAGTTTTATAATTAACTAATTGAGTCTATTTTAGAAGTTATTATGGTAGTATTTAAATGACTATTTTATGATAAGTTGAATTATAGTTTTTCTTTTGGTTCCCTTTTAAGTTGATAATTAATTCTTGCTTGTTTTTTCTTATGCATGACCTTTGTCGATGGATCCAAATGGACTCCCTTGCATTTCTTTGGGACTAGGATCCCCAAAATACTGAGTCAAGCCCCAATCAAGTCCAAAATATACTAAACATATGAAGAAATAATGTTGTATACAAAAATATACAATAAATATACAGGCATACAGGTGATAAAGAGAAAAGGAGTGTCAATATTAAGCTGGAGGATCAAAGGGGGTGTATATGACTGATTTTCAGTCATGTATACACCAATTATAATAAAAAAACTGAAGAAATTGAGTTGTGATATACAACTGATACACATAGTTGAAATGGGCTGAAAAAGCCTAAAAAATAGGCCCAAAGAGTTGGTCAGAATTGAAAATAGGCTAAAAAGGGGCACAAATCTCATCTTTTCTCCTTATGTTTCCTTGTATTAATTCAATTATTTATTTGTATATTTGATTTAAACTAGATGAATCTTTGGGGAGAAAATTATATATTCATTTATGATGGTCATTTAATATTTTTAATTTTTAATTCGCTCTATTAGGCAACCTTAAGCTCATAGAATAACTTGGAAATTTTTTCATATCCCTTCATAGTTATTAAGTGCCTTAAATCCATGTTTAAGAAATTAAATTAATTATTTAATTCAAAGTCTTAATCCAGATAAATTTATTAAAGTTAGAATTATTTTGAAACTTTGATGTTTAGCTTATTAAATAGATTATTATCAAATAAATTCAAGATTTTTCTAAAATAAGTTCAATATTTTGATGACTTAATAAAATTTTAAAAATAGCCAAATAAGTTAAATCCGCCAGGAACCACACTCTGTGGATTTTTGAAAGTGCCTAACACCTTCTTATGAATTTACTTGGACCCTTACCTAGACTCAGGTTATTTTTTTTAAAAAAGAATTTTCTTTCAAAATCACTTTTTTAATGGTTCCTTTATTTTTCTAAAATTAAGTGGCAACTCTAAATTATTTTCTAATTAAATAAAAAATAATAAAGAGTTCTTCTCTTTTTTTGCCACAAAGTAATGGAGTGTTTTTGACATTTTGAAAATGGATCTTAACAGAATGTGACTCTACTAGGAATTCATCTAGGTTCTAACCTATAACGACTCAGGAGCACACCCTGGATGCCACACGGTGTTTACTGTCCCGAAAGACCACCAGCTAACCCATGATCTGGTACCTGTTGTGAGCACTAAATTATGATATTTAATAATATATGCAGAATTTAACTGGACACACCATAAGGTTTTAAATATGGAAACCAATACTGAATCATAATACTAAAAACAACTTCCTAAAGACAGATAAAAGCTGAAAGCAACTAACTGACTGAAAAATGTCTGAAAGCATTTAATCCGACTGACTATAGAGTTGATGGGACAAGCCCTCAACTAACTCCGACTGACTAAATGACTGAACTACTGACACAACTGAATATAAGGTAACTCATCCTCGAAAGATGAGGAATCACGTTGCTGCTGCTGATGCCCTTGATTATCTAAGTACAATCGGGAATCTAAGTATCCGAACCTATGATACTAAACATCATAGTGCAAGAAACGAGTATACGATCAGTACTTTGAATATACTGGTATGCAAGATGAGGTAAGACTGAGATGCATGGGTTCATGTGCATGAATGACAACTGATTGAATGAATAACATGGAATAACTGAATATGAATTAATAACTAAATAAATAATATGAGATAACTTAGTAAACATACATCAAGCAAAAGACTGACTGTTTAGCATAAGATTTCTAAATATAAATGCATGAAAGCTGTAAAATCTGAGAATGCATGATCAGGCATATAAGATATTTTGATATAGTCTATAAACTAAAATACAGAAATATGATAATAGAATAACTGATAAATTATATGCTATGGTCAAGCAAAACTGAACAGAGTTATGAACTGAATACTGAAATTGAAACTGTGAGAGGTATCATCTAACCGACATGCCCTAAATATGAGCTGATAAGGGTCTAACCTATGACCCTAGTTGGAAGGGTGCTAGTACCGTTCCACGGGTACTAATAATGGCTATGTCATCCCAAAACTAGCGGGAAGACATATTGTCAACCCTAAACTAACAGGTAGACTCATGAGATATGTGTCAACCCTAAACTAGCAGGAAGAAATCTCAAACCTACGCTGGCTACGTAGTTCTGTAACTCAAGGATTTCAACTAACGGTCAAACCCTATACTAATAGGAATGCCTCCATCCCTGGGTTCATTAGGTGCTGAATCCTACTCCCAACTGAACTGACACTGATTACAAGACTGAAATAAGCTTAACTAGACAAGTAACTGATCATGATGGCTAATTGGCTGAATATGCTCATGGTTTATCTGAACTATCCTATAACTATTGAAATTTTGTAAACAGCTAAGTTTTTGGGTATTCATAACCACTAGGACTCGATAGAAAAAACAAAAAAATCATACTAAAACTTTGAGGACATGACATGTAGTCAATATTCAAAACTTATTCTTTGAGGCATTTCATCAAACACTTGCAATGCATGGCTTAAGCATTGTAATAGTTTTAAATATATAGTATTAGCATTATTTTGATACTAAATCACCAATTAAGGCTTAAATCAATGAACAACGCTATTCAAATATGTAGGATTTAATAACAACAACAATTTCGTGTAAACATGATACAAAATTCAAAATTCTTGAAAGTTCACGGACATAATCCATAAAAATATGTAAATATCATACTTTTAAACTTGAAATTTGAGTTCTTGGACTCCATGGGTGAAAAGGGACCATGGATGAACATCTAACATACCTTAACAATGGATTTCTGGAAGAATTCTTGGATTGGAAACTTGAATTCCTTGATTTCTTGTGAAAAGGTCTTGAATATTGTTCTTTGGAATAAAAGAGTGATTTTGAGTTCCTTACTGATTGTTTAGGGTTAAAAGAGGGGAGTTTATGCGTCTAATACTTCATAAAAACGTTTAGAAGTGATTACGGACAGTTTAGGGGTGTGACATTACTTTAACACCCTTGATCTAGGTCAAAACAAAGTGTTTTTGGCACTTTACAATGGCTTAGGTGGCGCCCAGTCAACCGCCTAAGCCAAGTTAGGCGATGCCTAACCAATCACACATCCATTCTAGTAGCCTTAGGCGATTGTTAGGTGACGCACACCCCTTTCCAGGGCCATAAATTTTTGCTCGGGTATCGAATTAAGGCAAAATTGGTATAGTTGGAAAGCTAATTAGATTATCTAAAATTTTCTAGGTCTTAATATCAAAAATTACACATATATAAAAAGGTATACACATTTAAAGTAGACCCTTGTAGAGTTGAATACCAAACTTTGGACGAATCAAATGCTCTTTGCTAAACTTTGTTCCAAGTGATTCTTATGAACATTTTTCACATTGAAATCCCTTCACACCTTAGGATAAAAATCATGAAAATTGTATTAACATACAAATCATGGGGATTAAAGTTTTACACATGTAGCAATGACGGTTTGATTTCTAGCTCAAAAATATGGGGTGTTACATAACCATAAGGATTTTATGTGTTAGGCTAATGTTTGTATTAATTGCTAATTTTGATTTTATGTGTTTAAATTTTTTCAATTATTAAATGCTGGATTCATGACATACTTCAACATTTTGATTATTAAACTTTTTTGGGATCTTGTAGATGTCCCAACCCCTATTGTTCAATTCTAAATAAAGTTTTGGAAATACAACGGTTATTGACACATTAGGCGTTCAATGTCTATTTTTATTTCCATACTCGAGTTACCCAAATGGGAACCTTGTCAAAATCTTCTCTAGATACCTAGGATAGAGCAAAATCAAAATCTTTTTTAGGCATGAGCCTAGGACTACCAAATATCTAAGGGGATATTGAGCACATTAAAAAACTTGCCTTATGCCTATTTGACCACAAGTCATAACAGTCGATTATCTTTTATGTGTTAAATCTAAGGATATAATGCCGGATTGTATGGACCATTGTCCTTTGAGTTTGAGTATTTTATTTATATAGTTTCTTTTAATCAAAGGAATATCTTCATCAGAAGGATATTCACACATTTCAAGAAGTTCAAGATCGAAGGACTTCCAAGAAGGCTTAGTCTAGATTTTTTCCCATATGTGGGACTGATATGATGTATTTTCCCTTTTCCTCATTTTGTATCCCAATTTTATTTACTTATGAAATTTGTATAATCTTTTGGGAGAAATGGAAAATCTTACAAAAAGAACATATATCCTTCAGATGTTAGGCTTACCTTTGGCTTGAAAGGTCCCATGATTCTAAGACGTGTTAAAAATTATTTATGTGCTAAAGTGTTCTATTATTTTTCTTTATCTATATTTGCTTGATTTATGCATTTAAATAACATGCGTTTGGCTTTAAACAAGACTAGTCCATTATTCTATCTCAAAGTCTTAGAGCATTGTTAGGCATATAAGACTTAAACTTTGAATCCTCTTAAAACTCTTAAAAGTACATCGATCAGATCCTTTTCAATTCACCAAAGTTTTGTTCAAAAAATTTATTAGGTCATTGTCCAATTAACATTGACCATATTGGATTTAAAAATTTCTTTTTTGCACTTAATTATAGTTAGAGTTACCCAAATATCCTATTAGCGGAAAAGATTATGTTGTCTTTAAAATAAATTTCCAAATAAGCCTTTTTGAATGCGTGTTCGTAAACACTCGATATATTCAAATCACTTAGTTCATTCCATTTGAATTGTTGTTTTTCCTATTAAATTCAAAATTAGTCAAATGATTAAAGTCTTGATCATTTGGTTACTTTTTCAAAGCGTCATATTCTTCGAATTTTGGAATACACTGTTTCAAACCAAATATATGTCATTTGTTTCATATATTATTTTGGTCAATTATTATGATCATGAACTAACATTTTACCTTTTTCTTTTCTTTTCTTTTAGAGAAAGGCTAATTGGTATTGGTAATCAAACTTGATTGTTTCACAAAGACTAAAAGCAAAAGTACCGCTGGAATAACATCAGTATTTCACGCGGTCTAAGGTCAAGAAAACAAATACAGACTCATCAATTCTTACTCGAGTCAATTCCCACTTTATCTGTGAAAATGGACCCTAGTCCCTCAATGGTTAGAGAGATAACATCATAGGCCATTACTAGTTTAGAATAGCAAATTGTTGAACTAAAGTTCATGATGTTGTAGAGAAGAACACCTTCTCAGACTTCTCTAAACATGACTCTATCTCCTAATGCTCGACCAAAAGGGCCTATGTTTCTGACATCCGAAAGAGTTGATCAGGGAGGTCACTTTATCACTTATCAAAATGTTCATGATTAAAAGAATTCTTCTTTGGTGTATGCATTTTCTCCTCCAAAGGTTCAAAACATAACACTGTTGCATCACACTCTGCCAGTGAACACCTATGCTACCGCTCTACTAATGACACAAACTCAGGGGTTATACCACCTAGATGTTAATCATTATGCTGAAATTGAGAATGAGATAAAGGTATGCACAGATGAGACAATAAATAGAAAGATCAAGGCTTTAGAAGATGCAATAAGAAGCCTTAGAAGGCTTGGAAGTAATCAAAGTGTGAAGTATGAAGAGTTATGTGCATTTCCCGAGATTGAGCTGCCTCCTGGTTAAAAGATTCCAAAATTCGAAAAGTTTAATGGGTCTGGAAATCTCTTCTTTTATTTGTAAACTTATTGTGAAAATTTGATTGATGTGGGAAAAAATAAAGGAATACGAGTCAAGCTATTTAGTCAAATTTTTAGTAGAAAGGCTCTAGAATGGTATGCTAAGCAAGATGTGGCTAAGTGGCGCACTTAGGATGATTTTGTGGATAATTAAAAGTTTCATGTCGATATCATTCCTGACAGGATCTCTATCATAATGCTAAGGCAGAAAACAGATGATACTTTTCGTGAATATGCCATACAGTGGAGAAAAAAAGAAACTAGGATCCATCCTCCTATGGAGAAAGCTGAAATGATCAGTTACTTCATTTATTTACTAAGTTAGGAGTATTTTGATCACATGGTGATGATTTTTGGAAAGATATTTACTAAAATTTTCAAGATCGGAGAAATGATTGAGGGATGACCTCAAGATAGAGAGGATATTAAATTTGACAGAACTCCAATCTACTCACAAGGGTTTCCAGACTGGCTTTTTTGGAAGTGGGAAAAATTGAAAAAATAAGTGATAGGGGCAATGACTCAAGAAGGTTCATCCAACTATAAGCGATCCCCATGATACCAACTGAATGTTCATCATGCCCACTATTTGATCTTCAATGAACAAGCAACATATCATGCTCAACCTTCACTCTAAAACTATCAAAATAGTTCTCCTCATGCTAATCATGAAAGGAAGCCTCCCAAAATTTTCATGCCATTGAAAGAATCCCTTACTCAGCTTTCTGAATGGTTGAAAGAAGAAAAAATACTTCATCCAGTGCTGCTAATTGGTATGATCTAAACGAGCGATGTACTTACCACTCTAGAGTTGTTGGACATGATATCAATAAATGTATGACCCTTAAGCAAAAAATTTAAGATTTGATTGACAAAAGGGTGATAACGCTTGCAGAAACTCCAGTCAATGTTAACAACAATTGATTGCCTAATCACAAGAAGTAGTCATTGAAATCATTAGCCGCAATGAAGGATGAAGTTATCTCAAAGGCACACTTTTGGCATTCTTAAAGTTATTGTTTTATTTTATAGTAATCGTACATTCTCGTTTTAATTTTCTTGTAATCGTACATTATGGTTTGGTTTCCTTGTAATCACACTTTGTGACTTTGTGATTTCCTTGTAATCATTTTTCTAGTTGTAATGAACTACGTTTGACTTGATTTTCCTAGTGAAATATATACACAACCTGTATTGGCTTCGATCACGTTATTAAAAAATATTAAATATTTCTTTTAGTTAATGAACTACGTTTGACTTGAATTTCCCTGAATGGAATATGTAGGCGGTCTTTGTAGGCTTTGGTCAACCCTTTATAAAGTTTATTTTTCAATCTTATGGTGAAACTATGTTTAATATGATTCCTATCTCAATGGAATATGTAAGTGTCATAATAACTCGATCATATTCCCCATAAGATTTTAATAAAAACTGCGAAAAAACTTTTGAGAGGATCTCAAAAATTCGTAAGAGAATCTTCTTACAAGTTACATGGAGATATGTTGAAACATGTAATTGGGGAAGAAATTTTTGAGAAAACCTAAAAGTTTCACAAAAAAATTGACACTTGTTAAAAGTTGAACATCAGGCATTGCTGAAGCTGAAATGGAGCATAATTTTGAGAAGTTCTAAAATTTCAATCTACGTTATGCCAGAAAGAACTCAAGTATTTTGCATTCTTGACCGAGGCAGAATTTTTGAGAATATCTCAAGAATTCTATACTGAATGATGTCATAAGTTACAAATAAGTTTGAGAGTTTATAAACTGGGGCAGAATTTTTTTAGAAAGATCCTCAAAAATTCCACAAAGGCTGCACTTCAAGCCTGCAAATTGATGATCAATGAAGATCATCAGGAGAGCATGGCAATATCAACATAGTCAGTCTCTCAAAAATAAGAATTTTCCTTTGGATGCAGGAACAATAAAGTCACAATATTGACAACATTAAGCATGAAAAAGGACATTACCAGATCCACCATCCAGACAACTTCTCTTTCCTTTTTACTCTTGATTTATATTTCTTTTACTTTGGTATGATCTCTAGCACTTTCTCTAATTTTGTAGGAAATGATCGGGCATAATGATTGAGACATGAAGATATTATTCAAAACACTATCTCTAAATCATTATGAGTCAAACAATTTCATCTTTAAACTGTATCTTCTGTTGTACTCTTGGCTTAGTTATTCCAAATTGTTATGTTATTAATAAGTGTCCTTTGAGTTATGCAGGTGGCATTATGCAAGATCACCTCTAAGAATTAACACAACCGATTCTCCCAAAGTTTTGAGGATTCAATCCAGAAGCTCAGGACATGCACAGGTCCTTTTAAGGATTTCTAATTCAAAGGATGAAGTTCAATAATTCAACTTCTATCCTTTCTTATATGTTAAGTTTTTCTACCCCTCAAGAAAATTATTGGATTGTCAACCCATTCGAAGTGACACATCTTATTATATTTTGTTCATTCACCTTTTATTATTATATTTGGGTCATCCACCCTTTTAAGAGGACATACCAAATTATCACTTTGTTCGAGGTAACACATCTTATTATATTTTAGTCATCCACCATTTGTTATATTTGGGTTTTTCATCCTTTAAGAGGATGCATTGACCATCATTTTATTTGAGAAATCATGTTATTATGTTATGGAGTGTCACCTCCCTCACAGTAACATATTATTATATTATAAAGCGTCACCTCCTTCAAAGTGATATGTTATTATATTATGGATCGTCACCTTCATCAGAGTAACCTGTTATTATGTTATGGACCATCACCTCCTTCAGAGGGATATTTTATTATATTATGGATCAGCACTTCATTCAGAGTGATATATTATTATGTTATGGATTGTCACCTCCTTCAGAGTGACATGTTATTATGCTATGGACCGTCACCTCCTTTAGAGTGACATTTTATTATATTATGGATTATCATCTCCTTCTAAGTGACATATTATTATGTTGTGGATCGTCACCACCTTCAAAGATACATGCTATTATGTTATGGATCATCACCTCCTTTAGAATGACATATTATGTTATGGATCATAAACTCTTTCAGAGTGACATGTTATTATATTATGGACCGTCACCTTCTTGGAGTAACATGTTATTATGTTATGGATTTTCACCTCCTTTAAAGTGATACATTATTATATTATGGACCGTCACCTTATTTAGAGTGACATGTTACTATATTATGGATTGTCACCTCCTTCAATGTGGCATATCAAAACAAGGTTTGCACAATTGCTCTTATATTGCGTTTGTTACTAATAAGTTTAGTGCAGGTGATTAATAGACATGTTGGACCATCACTTTATTCAAAGTGGCATGTTACATACAAAATGGGTTATCCGCCCTTCAATGAAACATGTTGGACCATCACTCCATTCAAAGTGGTATGTTACATTCAAAATGGATCATCCACCCTTCAATGAGATATATTGGACTGTTACTCCATTCAAAGTGGCATGTTACATTCAAAATGAGTCATCCACCCTTCGATGAGACACATTGGACTATTAATTTATTCATAGTGGCATGTTATATTAAAATGGGTCATCTACCCTTTAATGAGACACGTTGGACCGTCACTCTGTTCAAAGTGGCATTTTACATTCAAAATGGGTCATCCTTCCCTCGATGAGACACGTTGGATTGTTACTCCATTAAAGTGGCATGCTATATTTAAAATGGGTCATCCTTCCTTCTATGAGACACGTTGGACCGTTACTCATGTTGGATCGTTACTCCATTCAAAGTGGCATGTTACATTCAAAATGGGTTATCCGCCCTTCAATAATACACGTAAGATCGACACTCTGTTCAAAGTGGCTTATTACATTCAAAATGGGCAGTCCATCATTCAATGAGACACTTTGGATCGTCACTTCATTCAAAGTCGTGTGTTATATTCAAAATGGGTCGTCCACCCTTTAATGACATGTTGGACCATCACTCTGTTCCAAGTGGCATGTTATATTTAAAATGGGTCATCTACCCTTTAATGATACATGTTGGACCGTCACTCTTCTCAAAGTGGCATGTTAAACTTAAAATGGGTTGTCTTCTCATCAATGAAACACGTTGGAACATCACTCTTTTCAAAGCGGCATGTTATATTTAAAATGGGTCTCCACCCTTCAATGAGACATGTTGGACCGTTACTCCATTCAAAGTGGCATGTTATATTTAAAATGGGTTGTTCGCCATTCAATAAGACATGATGGACTGTCACTCCATTCAAAGTGGCTTGTTACATTTAAAATGGGTGGTCCACCCTTTAATGAGATACATTGGACCGTCACTCTATTTAAAGTGGTATGTTACATTTAAATAGGTCATATGCCCTTCAGTGAGACATGTTGGACCGTCACTCTGTTCAAAGTTGCATATTACATTCAAAATGGGTTGTCCTTCATTCAATGAGACACATTTGATCATCACTACATTCAAAGTGGCATATTATATTCAAAATGGGCCATCTTTATTTCAATGAGATACGTTTTATCATCACTGTATTTAAAGTAGGATAGTATATTCAAAATGGGTCGTCTGCTATTTAATGAAACACGTTTATAATACCCCAAAAAATCCAAACCACTATTAGAGCCATGTACAAAATTCATTCATAGTACATAATGGTTATTTTATAGTTTTATGAGTAGGTTAGATGTATATTAAGGCTTCAAATAACTCCCAACTATTAGACGAATCAAAATATTCCTTACCGATCGAATTCTTGAAAAAAATATTGCCATAGTCAGATTTAAATGAGAATATATCTCATTATACTTGGAATTTTCAAGATCATGACCTATCAACAGATAGATAATTGAATTATGTTTCCAACGATACCAATTTTGCCTAAATTCGATATCTGACCAAAGAGTTATTCCTATTTTACTCCAGCATGTCAGGCTAGAAACTGTGTGACGACGTTCGTAGTAGCTTACCACATTTGTGATGCCCTACCATGAAGGTCGTCACCCTTAGACAGAATCCAACTCCTGTGTGACAACATTCATGGTAGCTTACCATATTTGTGACGCTCTACCACGAAGGTCGTCAGCCTTAAGCATAATCCAACTCCTGTGTGATGACATTCGTGGTAGCTTACCATATTTGTGACACCCTACCACTGAGGTCATCAGCCTTAGGCAGAATCCAACTCCTGTGTGATGACATTCTTGGTATCTTACCACATTTGTGATGCCCTACCACGAAGGTCGTCATTCTTAGGCAGAAACCAACTCCTAAGTGATGATATTTGTGGTAGCTTACCACATTTGTGATGCCCTACCATGAAGGTCGTCAGACTTAGGCAGAAAGCATCAGTTCCAGCTCCTGTGTGATGACATTTTTGATGGCTTATCACCACTTTTGATGCCTTGTCACAAATGTCGTCAGCTATGATTTTTAGCAACTAGGAATTTATTTCATAAGGGTATTTTGGTACTTTTTCCTTCACTTCCCACAACTTATAACCCTCAAGGAACGTATTATCTTCCACTCTCTTTAGTTAAAATATCTTTAAAACCCTCTCTTACACTTTCAACCATAAGATTAGGGTTTTCTCTCAAGATCATCTCCTCAGGAACAAAAGCATTCTTTCCCAAAAAGGTTAAACCCTAGTCAAGAAAAATCAAGGGCAAGCCTAAGGATTTCTTCAAGAACCTTCAGAAATATTAGATCTCTTTCAAGATCAAGTTTTAAGGTATGCGTAGTGTTCATCTATGGATTCAATTCATTCATAGAGTTCAAGAACCATGCTTTTAAATGTTATTTTATAAACTTTTATGGTGATATAAGCATGTACACGTTGATGATTATTGTTCAAGGTTCAAGATGATATCTAAGGATGTTTTTCATGGAATATATGTGATTGTTGGTTAAAAATCATGAACTTTCGGTGGGTTGAACTAATGCAAGTATGAAATCTACCTATGCCTTAAAAAATGCATGTAAGGTGTTTGATAAAATGACTAGGATGTTAGAAGTCTATATTTACGTGATTTCATGATATCTAAATGACAAGTCCATGTTAGCGATACACTTCAATATGAATGCCCATGCTATTTATGTATTCTTATGGTGATGGCATGAAGTATGTATGATGATGGAAATATGAATTTTGTGTGTGAATTATATCCATGCTTTCCCTACCATGTTTGAGGTGTTGATTAAATACATGAAGTATACTATCCCCTACTTATGATATAGCGACTTATGGACTCTAATCTTATGATCAAGTCATGTCGTGTGTGTCAATTTTCTTCTATCGAGTCCTGGGGGTAGTTGTACCCAAAAAATATAGCAGTGTGCCTAGAGCCATGTCATGTTGTCACAATAATCTCAGTCAACCTATAATCTATAGAACTCAGTCAGTCATGTGACTCAGGAAACCTCATAACTATCATGATCCCAGTTAACTCTCAGATAAAGTATTACTTTATCAGTCAATGGAAGTCAGTTAGTCTATTCATGTACAGTCAGTTGAATCATGTTTAGTCACTTCAGATGGGAGTAGGAGTTAGCACCGAGTGAACCCAAGGATGGGAACTCATCTGTATATAAGGGTGTGATTCTTAGCAATCATCCTTGCATTCAAGAACTATGTAGCCATCATAAGTTAAGACATCGCAACCTGTTATATCAGGGTAGATAAGGTGGCTTAACCTGTTATATGATGGTTCCCACCATTCTTGCTAGATTTGCCCGTTATATGAGGGTTTCTCACATGTTTTCCTTACCAGTGGCGCGATATTGACACCCTTCCAGTCAGGGCAGAGATTAGACCCCATCTTACCCATAATGGCACATATAGGGCATGTCGGTTAAACAACTACCTCCCACAGTTTAAGTATCAGTCTAAGTAAAAGAACTCAGACAGTTCTTCAGGTATCAGTATACTAGGACTATTATATATGAACAAATTCATTATAGCATGGAACTTAGATAGTTCAACTAGATTTAGGGTTGTCAGATACAGTCATCCATGTTATCAGAACTACGGTTCCAGCCATGCATTAGCGTACATATTTTTTCATCACATACTTACGATCTTAGTTACTTTGTATGTATGTTTGTACTCTTACGTTCATATCAGTCAGTCAGTAGTATTATTCATGCACGTAAACCCTTGCATTAGCCTACCTCACTCGTATACTCAGTACTCCAGTTGTACTGACGCATTTGCGCTATGGTG